>NC_133575.1:10017500-10157500 GCF_048773025.1 Camelus bactrianus
CGGTTATATGGATCATTTCATAAAGAACAACACAAAGTTTACCACCACTAACACCCGACGCCTACAGTCACTTCATGTTCTGCAACACAATGAATTGAGAAGGCAAGTCTTCTTTGAAGATGGCTTAAACTCAAGCAGGTTTGTTTGTTTGTTTTTTGTTTTGTTTTGTTTTTTTGCTGAACACTGAACTTTATCATTTCCGGAAAGTAAGATTTAGATAAGAAAAACTGAAGTAAATACCAACCCTCATGTAAATTACTTAGGTATTCAAGTCTATAAAAGTAGAAGGTCTGTGGCCTGTTTGTAATTAGGTTTTCGATAGTTGGTACAAAAGTGTAAACTCAGTATTCAGACCACGTAAAAATGGTTTAGAGTGGCGGTCATTTTAATAAGGTAACACTTTTTAATTAAGAAAAACATTTGTGGAACAAAATTCTATGAAGGATTTGGGGTCTCTTATTTATAACGTAAGTTCTTAGAAAGTTAAAGCAAATAGTCATTAAGGCAGAGCTGACATTTCTCAAGAAGAATGATGCCAACTGGTCACTGTACTCAAATGAAATCAAGTTTACGAAATTGATTCTGGAAAGACTTGTCAGTCGGCATCCAGCTTCGTCCACGGTAGGTGTGGCAGAATTATTAGAGTAGACTCGTTATAGAATTCTTGGGAAGAATAGTTTTGATTGGACCAGGAAATTATATGTCCTGCACTTGGGAGAAAATCAGCTAATTTTTTTTTTTTTTAAAAAGGTCAATTGTAAGAATTGCATTATCTTGGTGACAGTTTAATAAATGTCAGCGGTCAGAAGTGGAACTTCACATCAATTCCATTTTATTCCCTGTTTAGGTATATTTATTTGAGGAGTGATGGCATACCTGAATTTATGGGCGCATCACAGCCCCGATCAAGGAGTACGCCTCACTCCCCTTGTCCATCTTAGTCAGATTGCTCTAGTAAAGAATGTGAACATGCCACAAATTTCAGAAGGATAAACCATCGTTTTGGCAAAGTGTTGCCTTTTAAAATGGCCAACGGAAGACCTCCGCTATCTGTTCCAAAGCAAAAGATTTACCTACTGGAAGATTTTCCTAGAAATACATCCCAGCAGCTTGAGCTAGACAGTGACGTGTTTGGACTTGCACATGAGTTTGTTTGGTGGGGTACACATCTGTACTGCAGACCAGCTGTCTGATGATTTGTCAGAGCTGTGAATTCGTCGGCTGAGACCCTCTGGCAAACATTTATGTGTAAGAATTGAGTTGTTCTTTTGACCGAGACTGGATATCTTGAAGTTCCTGCTCTTCCTTTGCTTTGATATCCTGGTAAGCCTGCATTTTGCTTGCATCCTTTAAGTAAGCCCAGTTAGAAGACAGTATCATGAGGAAGTGGATCTGGAAAAGAAGGGTGAGCATGATGGCTAGTGAGCACGTGAGAAGCGGGGCCGGCTGCGAGGCAGGTTAGACGCGCTGCGCTGTCGGGGGGACGGTTACTCGGGTTAATACTCACTCTGCTCGGCGGCGCCGGGCGCGGACAGCAAGCGCGGCTAGGACGCTTCGTATTAAAAGGCTGAAGGAGCGTTAGTACACAAACATAATGAACTCGGAAGAAAACGGCCAAAGTTACTGTTAAGAAAAGGCAAAACTGCAATACGAGAGGGTGCTTTCCACCATTCTGGGAGTGGCTCTCCAGACTCATGCAGAAGTTCAGAAACACGCTGTGGGGTTATTTTAAAACAAGTGTCGTGCAAAGCTCTTTCCTGTCTGTGGCTTTAAAAACCAGTTCCCCCAAAGGCCTGAAAGTGTGAACAGTGTGTACTTTGAGTAAATGATATAAAACTACGTATTTAACAGGGAAAAATGAAGTGAATGTCAAGACCAAAATTAAGAACTCTAAGCCAAGCATGCAGTGTCTGCGTTAACACAGGTTTAGCAGTGAAACTACATTTTTCATGTTATAACTGCCGTGACGTCGTTTCACAAAATGTCAGAAATCTTTCTCATGCTTTACAGTTGACGTGGCCAACACTCGTTTCCCGTCTGTTTTCCTCATCTTTCCTGTAAAATCTACGTCTCGAGGTCCTTAGAATTCATGTTTCCTTCTCCACATATTTGAGACTTTCGGATCCAGGCACAATTTCTCTCCCCATTAAAATCGTACTGAAATCTTCTCTGCAGTTTGAGAAGTGGCTACGAGGAATCAGTTAGCACTCACCCAGACACCCCGCTTTGAACTTACCAATTCTGTGCGCTCTGAAAGGAACACGGGTGTTGTGTAAAAATAAGACTATGTATAATTCCTTCTTTCCAGAGCTAAGAAATGAGTTATTTTGCTTCAAATTTTCACCTGGCTGCTTTGAGGGGCTTTTATTTGGTCTTGAGCCAGGTAATTTAAAAAAAAAAAAAGTTTTTAAATCGAATTTAGAATAGATTTCTAAAATATTTTCCAGGGTCTGACAAGACAGACTCCAGACTGCAACGGTTCCCTTCCACTTCACCTTCAGCACGTGTTTTCCTGTTCGTCCCTGGAACTGGGTATCAAGCGAGTCAAAATAACGGAACATGCAGGTACTCCAGAGTTTACACACTTCCCCTAGAGATGCTGCGCAAAGCTTAGGAAAATGATTTTTCAGTGGATGCTCACCCAGGTCAGTAAATAACTGACTCCCTGTGGAAATAGCCAGATCTCGTTATGCTGTAGTTCACGTACGGTAAGTCATTTTATTAAATCAACCGCGCGAAATGAGTTGACTAGAGCGATTTACAAATTACTGGAACAAAACTGCAGAAACCTAGACTCTGCTTTAGTCTGGGTGTCAGTGAGATTTCACGCTACTGAGTAGAGCTCTCTAAAGCTCCTATTGGCCTTAGGCAACTTAGAACTTAGTGCAGCAATCTTCCCGACTCTTAAACTTCAAAACCGCATAGTTATATGTAGTGGCCATCATGTAGATCAGCTGGTGGGAGAGAACAGAACAGGACAGTAAGATACAGGCAGTGAGGGCCGGCGCCCTGGCGCTCCTCGCCTCGGGCGGGGCTGGGCGCCGGCTCAGAGCCTAAGGTGGCTCTTTTGTCACATTTCCGCTCACAGGAGGAGCCTTCCCTTCCGGGCCAGCGCGCACACACGCTGCTGGGCGTGTCCCATACACTCTAAGTGCTCTGCGGTCCTCTCAATGCGTTTATGGAAAAGACTGGATGTGTTTAAAGAGTGATGAGAGAGAGCTGGCTCGGCAGTAGGAGAAAGATGAGGTGGAGAGCCCTCTCATCTTCCCCAGCCGCCCGCTCAGCAGCCAGGCCCAGAGAGTGGGTCACCACCAAGCCGTGACCGCTGCTGCTTTCCCGGCTGGGATGGGACGGGGTGATGTCACGGCTGGAAAAGATGGGAAGGGTCTTCTCCGTGCACGTGAGCTTTCCCCTCGCTCTAGCCATCTCAGCTTTCTGGAAGCCCCAAGGCCAGCCCTTCCCCGTTAAACACACACACACACACACACACACACACACGCCTGTGTGGTTGCGGAGTTGGCATCTGTGTCTGCTACAGTCGCTCTGTCACTCCCACGTCTGTGCTGGGGCTCAGGCTCAGCCATGGCCACGGCCGTTTAGACAGGCAGAGTGTGGGGAAACAGGTGAGTCTCCAGGGTGACACCCTACCGCCTTCCTGCAGCTCTCAGGTTGGAAACAAGTGTCCTTTTTGCAATCTACTTAGTGCCCTGGTTTCTGCATTTCTGTGATTTTGCCCTTTAAATGTTCCTTCCTCATGTGCTGAAGGGCAGCCTAGCGTCCCGAGGGCAAGAAGGCTGCGCGGGCTCTGACGTGTGGCATTGGAGGCGTACTGCTGGTGGCCGGGAGCCCACTACATACACACTAAAGCTGTCTTTAAGCAGGAACAAATTGATCCCTATGGAGCCTTGTTCTGACCAAAAGATACAGTGATGCTGAGGCTGGCAGGAACCGAGCTGTGGTCCCCTGGGAGCAAGGGCTGGGTGCTCGCCTGTTCAGGGTTCAAGGAGACCCTCCAGCACACAGCTGCTGGGCCCACTAAGGTCCACTGACATGGATGGAGGCCTATATGCGTGTTTCCCGTTGGAAATTAGGATTTGTTGGCAAAGGAATGAGTCATGTCTCACAGGAGCATTTCTCCACGACTGAAGCCATGAAAGGAAGGGCTCAGCGGGCAGCCATGCACCATGCCCATCCTGTTAACGTGTGTCCTGGGGTTGGTACCCTCTCTTCCTTCCACAGCATCCCAATGTCATCACCTACAATTGATGGCAAAGACTCCCCCACCCTGGTGCTTCCTGCAACCTAGACAGGCAGTAAGTTTGCACAGGGGCATTTACCCAAGGTCGAGCCCCAGGAGGGATGGCTGGAAGGGAAACCTCTTGTTAAAGGGACTGCAGGGAAGGGGGGACTACACGGGCCCGTCCCGGGGCCGCGACTCACCAGGGCAATGACGGTGGCACCAGCTCCCGCGCAGGCCACGATGAACAGGTGATAGGACATGTAGAACTAGGAAAGAACAGGGCACCGATGTCAGCGTGGTACAGGGAAGGAGAGGGTCTCCACCTTCCCCGGCCACGGCTCCCTCCGTCTCCCAGGGACTGTCCTGGAGGCGGGGTGTGAGCGCATGCGCTTCAGGCCAGGTTCGCAACCCTGGCATCACTTCCTGATGCCCGGGCTGTACCCTCTGAGCAGCTGGTGGGGAGGGCTGTTGGGGGCCTGCCTGTGCGGCCCGGTGGTGAGCCAGTCCAGATCGTGGCTAGACCTGCTCACCAGCGGGGGTGGGGGAGTGCCCTCATTATTTCTGTAACTCATTGCTTTCCAAAGCATGTTCAGATTCTCTTAGGTACATCAGTTCCCACTCATGCATTGGAGAATGTTCTTTTATAAACAGTTAGAAAGCAATGCCTGAAAAATATTCTCGGGCCGAGAGCTTTTAAAGCAAAGTGTGCTAGCGTTTACTGCTGACGAAGGATGAGCACGAGATCGCAGCACCTCACCCTGGACCCCTAACTGAAATGTGCTTTCTGTCCAAATTCCAGGGGATCTTTTCTCTGAAAAGTGGCCTGTGCTCTGTGACACAGGTCCAACTTTGCAAAACTATGTCAAGGTAAAAGAGAAGCCTTTACGTGTACTTTCCAAGATGCAGGACTGGTGCACTCTCAAATCACTGCCACAAGAGAATGCGCTCTGATTTAAAGGACCCTCACTCCAGGGGCAGGGCCATGTGACAGGGCCCTTTCCTGGGTCACCGACAGCTGCCGGGAGACCTAAGTGCCCGCTGCTCAGCCGGGGCCCCCGCGGGGTGGCTGTACCTCGTTGGTGTTGCAGATGCTCTCGAGGGCGAAGCCGCACATTCTTCCCGGGAAGGCGTTCCAAGGAATGATACCTGCGGGGTGGGTCGCGACAGAACGTGAGTCACACTGCGCCTCCCGCGGCCCTGCTCGCAGTGCGCCCCGCCACTCCGATGCCAGGTCCGAGGCAGTCGCACGCCAAGGCATTTTCCTCAGCAGTTGAGTAGCTCCCCCCTCCACCCCCCCCCCCCCCACAGAACAAGCTTTTTAGAATAAAAAGTCCCATTTGGACACGAGGGCAAGAGAGTAAAGTCAATTAGTAAGAGAACTGAACAACCCGATTTTATTCCCCCTACAAATTGTGCTTTGTTGAGTTGAGCTGAGACTGATGAACTGCAGTTCAGCAGCTGGAGGCTGCCTCCTGTTCTGCAGCATTGCATCCTGCTCAAGGTCAAATCCATTCCCCCGTGAATGTCACGGTCCCTGTCCTCGCTACTCCAGCTCGTTGTCAGTGATCTGCCCCCAGATCAGGTTGGAAATTAGAAGGCTGTGCTCGGAAAGTTTCATGGCAATTGGACGAGGTAATTTATGTTTCTGTTATATAATATGGATTTCTCTCTTGTCAGTTTTTGTGTTTGACAAGTAGATCAGAAATACTTCTGGATTGAAAATTCAATTGGAAACTTGAAAAATTCGAAAACCACGGCCCATGGGGTGTCTGTCAGTGTCCCCGGGCCTCCCCTCCGCAGTGACGTCGTCCACTGCGCTGCGGCTCTGTTTGCCGTAGGGGCGTGCTTAGTGTGACGCCCGGCTCAAATGCTGCTCCTCCTGGGAGGCAGGAGGCAGATTTAGAAAAAGAAATTCCTTATTCCTTCCATCTTTGCTGTGGCCCAACAGTCAGTCTTAATGCTTCAGAAGGCCGGGAAATGATGGAAGCAGTGATTTCAAACATTGAAGCTTTTTAAAAAATGATTACTGATGACTAAAAATGTGTAGGAAATATGTAAGAATAGGGAAATGATGTGCATCTTGATATTCATTTACAAACCCTTTAATAATCAACTTGAGTCTCCAATGTCAATCTATCATAAAGCACAGTGTGGTTGAGCCTGGGTCTTTATAAGAAGAGACGGGCAGTTTGAGGTGAGCTTTGTATTATGTTTTGAAGCAAGAATGAAGTAGTCCTGGCCAGAACAGCTCTGAAAGAACGGTAATTTCCTCTTAAGTTACTGAGAAGCTTTATTTACCCGTAGTTGTTTCTGCCAAGAACAGAATTTCCCACCATCCTGGCCAGAAACACTCATCAAATTACCTTCTGTCACTCAACAGGGAAGTCGAATCTGCAGTGACGGACAGGAGGGGCACCGGCCCCCTTGGTGGCTTCTCAGAATAAGCCAACCCTAGCTGCCTCTTGTGAGGACCACCCTCATTAGAAAATGAGTTTAGGCGGGTTTCCAACAGCTGGCTTCTGCAGAGGACCTTCTGCTGACTGTAAGATACGGCTGAACTGTATGTTCTCTTTTTCTGTATTAAGCAATTGGTCATTTTTTAAAAAGGCCTGATTCGAAGAGTTGGATGTGCAAACGAATTGGTTTGTATACTGCCTCCCATATTGTGGATGGGACAAAAGCAAAGAAATTCAAGGAAAAATATGGATCTTTTCATAGTGGCTATCCAGATGTCTTTTTTTTTTAACTGAACTGCATTATAAAGCAGCTTTAAATTATATTTTCAGGTATGTAGTAAAAGAAACTATAACAATTTTGAATGACACTTTTTAGGACCTAAGAGCCTCAAGTGATGTTTTCATCCAGAAAATGGAGCGTTTTGAAGGAAAGAAAATAAACTCTTCTAACAGAGTGGAAGATGCCGACCCTGGAGCAGACGCCCATGGAGTAAGTAAGGGCTCGACCTCCGCACCCGAGGGTGACAAGTCATCCAGGGCGTTAGAGGGAAGTACCGTATTGCCGGATGTCCACGCAGATCTGCTCCACCGCGGCTGTCCCGTTGGTCTGGGGAGACTTGATGACTTCACAGGTTGACCATATGTTGTAGAACATAAACACGGGCACCGCAGAGAAACCAAACACGCCCAGCCAGGCCACTCCCAGGACATAGGTGAGGAAGACGAACTAGCAGAAAATGAGCAGGGGAAAGAATGGTTACCCACCGGGGCCGGGCGCACCCCCTAGGAGGAACGATGATGCATTTGTGGCCAATGCTGAACTTTAGGGGTGCAGTCAGAGCACAGCCCGGGCCACAGTAGGAACCAGGGAGCAGAGAAGCGTTGGCTGGCGGGTGCAGCCGGGTGGTGGCGCTCTCCAGAGCTATGGGATCGGGGATGTTACTGCCAGAAGCCACTCCACGGACTCTCTGCAGGTCCCTCTTGTAGCAAGGAGATGAGACCTTAAGAGATGACCTCCTTCTTCCAAGGTCACAGAGCTAGTGCCAGGGCCTCCTCCTGGCCCTCGTAAACATCAGTCAGTTCCCCCACTTAGTCTGGGTTTGTGGCTGGATGCGTTCACGGGCCCCTGAATTCTACCTTCATACCAGTTTCCCACATTAGAGAGAGAGAGAGGTACGTAACAGCAATTGCTCCTGGAAGCCCTTTGTCAAAAGACATTGCTAGTTTCCAGATCGAGAGAAATGACTGAAGTGCAACAGCTACTCGAACCTTTCTTACAAGGTTACAGCAGCCAGGATGGAACACAAGCTTAACCCACAGTGAATCTGATAAAACTAATCATTTCCCTCCCTCTAGTGTTGGTTTTTAATCAGCTGTAAGACCCACAGCAGTAGAGGGAGGGAGGGAAAGAGGAGAGGAAGAAGGGAAGAGGCAGGAAGGAGGAGCGTGGGGGAGGGAGGCGAGGAGGGGGAAGAGGGGAAGAGGCGAGGAAGGAAGGAAGGAAGGAGGGAGGGAGGGAGGGAAGAGGCGAGGAAGAAAGAAAGCAGGGAGGGAGGGAAGAGGCGAGGAAGAAAGAAAGGAAAGAAGGAGGGAAGAGGTGAGGAAGAAAGAAAGAAAGGAGAGGAGGGAGGGAGGGAGGGAAGAGGCGAGGAAGAAAAGAAAGAAAGGAGAGGAGGGAGGGAGGGAGGGAAGAGGCGAGGAAGAAAAGAAAGAAAGGAGAGGAGGGAGGGAGGGAGGGAAGAGGCGAGGAAGAAAAGAAAGAAAGGAGAGGAGGGAGGGAGGGAGGGAAGAGGCGAGGAAGAAAAGAAAGAAAGGAGAGGAGGGAGGGAGGGAGGGAAGAGGCGAGGAAGAAAAGAAAGAAAGGAGAGGAGGGAGGGAGGGAGGGAAGAGGCGAGGAAGGAAGAAAGGAAAGGAAAGGAAAGGAGGGAGGGAGGGAGGGAAGAGGCGAGGAAGGAAGAAAGGAAAGGGAAGGAAGGAGGGAGGGAGGGAGGGAAGAGGCGAGGAAGGAAGAAAGGAAAGGAAAGGAGGGAGGGAGGGAGGGAAGAGGCGAGGAAGGAAGAAAGGAAAGGGAAGGAAGGAGGGAGGGAGGGAAGAGGCGAGGAAGGAAGAAAGGAAAGGGAAGGAAGGAGGGAGGGAGGGAGGGAAGAGGCGAGGAAGGAAGAAAGGAAAGGGAAGGAAGGAGGGAGGGAAGAGGCGAGGAAGAAAGGAAGGAGGAAAGGAAGGAGGGAGGGAAGAGGCGAGGAAGAAAGAAAGGAGGGAGGGAGGGAGGGAGGGAAGAGGCGAGGAAGAAAAGAAAGAAAGAAAGAAAGAAAGAAAGGAGGGGAGGGAGGGAGGGAGGGAGGGAAGAGGCGAGGAAGAAAAGAAAGAAAGAAAGAAAGAAAGAAAGGAGGGGAGGGAGGGAGGGAGGGAGGGAAGAGGCGAGGAAGAAAAGAAAGAAAGAAAGAAAGAAAGAAAGGAGGGGAGGGAGGGAGGGAGGGAGGGAAGAGGCGAGGAAGAAAAGAAAGAAAGAAAGAAAGAAAGAAAGGAGGGGAGGGAGGGAGGGAGGGAGGGAAGAGGCGAGGAAGAAAAGAAAGAAAGAAAGAAAGAAAGAAAGGAGGGGAGGGAGGGAGGGAGGGAGGGAAGAGGCGAGGAAGAAAAGAAAGAAAGAAAGAAAGAAAGAAAGGAGGGGAGGGAGGGAGGGAGGGAGGGAAGAGGCGAGGAAGAAAAGAAAGAAAGAAAGAAAGAAAGAAAGGAGGGGAGGGAGGGAGGGAGGGAGGGAAGAGGCGAGGAAGAAAAGAAAGAAAGAAAGAAAGAAAGAAAGGAGGGGAGGGAGGGAGGGAGGGAGGGAAGAGGCGAGGAAGAAAAGAAAGAAAGAAAGAAAGAAAGAAAGGAGGGGAGGGAGGGAGGGAGGGAGGGAAGAGGCGAGGAAGAAAAGAAAGAAAGAAAGAAAGAAAGAAAGGAGGGGAGGGAGGGAGGGAGGGAGGGAAGAGGCGAGGAAGAAAAGAAAGAAAGAAAGAAAGAAAGAAAGGAGGGGAGGGAGGGAGGGAGGGAGGGAAGAGGCGAGGAAGAAAAGAAAGAAAGAAAGAAAGAAAGAAAGGAGGGGAGGGAGGGAGGGAGGGAGGGAAGAGGCGAGGAAGAAAAGAAAGAAAGAAAGAAAGAAAGAAAGGAGGGGAGGGAGGGAAGAGGCGATCGCCTGCCTCTCTGCCTCTCTGCCTCTCTGCCTCTCTGCCTCTCTGCCTCTCTGCCTCTCTGCCTCTCTGCCTCTCTGCCTCTCTGCCTCTCTGCCTCTCTGCCTCTCTGCCTCTCTGCCTCTCTGCCTCTCTGCCTCTCTGCCTCTCTGCCTCTCTGCCTCTCTGCCTCTCTGCCTCTCTGCCTCTCTGCCTCTCTGCCTCTCTGCCTCTCTGCCTCTCTGCCTCTCTGCCTCTCTGCCTCTCTGCCTCTCTGCCTCTCTGCCTCTCTGCCTCTCTGCCTCTCTGCCTCTCTGCCTCTCTGCCTCTCTGCCTCTCTGCCTCTCTGCCTCTCTGCCTCTCTGCCTCTCTGCCTCTCTGCCTCTCTGCCTCTCTGCCTCTCTGCCTCTCTGCCTCTCTGCCTCTCTGCCTCTCTGCCTCTCTGCCTCTCTGCCTCTCTGCCTCTCTGCCTCTCTGCCTCTCTGCCTCTCTGCCTCTCTGCCTCTCTGCCTCTCTGCCTCTCTGCCTCTCTGCCTCTCTGCCTCTCTGCCTCTCTGCCTCTCTGCCTCTCTGCCTCTCTGCCTCTCTGCCTCTCTGCCTCTCTGCCTCTCTGCCTCTCTGCCTCTCTGCCTCTCTGCCTCTCTGCCTCTCTGCCTCTCTGCCTCTCTGCCTCTCTGCCTCTCTGCCTCTCTGCCTCTCTGCCTCTCTGCCTCTCTGCCTCTCTGCCTCTCTGCCTCTCTGCCTCTCTGCCTCTCTGCCTCTCTGCCTCTCTGCCTCTCTGCCTCTCTGCCTCTCTGCCTCTCTGCCTCTCTGCCTCTCTGCCTCTCTGCCTCTCTGCCTCTCTGCCTCTCTGCCTCTCTGCCTCTCTGCCTCTCTGCCTCTCTGCCTCTC
The DNA here is from genome assembly GCF_048773025.1 of Camelus bactrianus. Taxonomy (NCBI): domain Eukaryota; kingdom Metazoa; phylum Chordata; class Mammalia; order Artiodactyla; family Camelidae; genus Camelus; species Camelus bactrianus. The sequence goes on from NC_133575.1 coordinate 10,028,234, forward strand.
TGCCTCTCTGCCTCTCTGCCTCTCTGCCTCTCTGCCTCTCTGCCTCTCTGCCTCTCTGCCTCTCTGCCTCTCTGCCTCTCTGCCTCTCTGCCTCTCTGCCTCTCTGCCTCTCTGCCTCTCTGCCTCTCTGCCTCTCTGCCTCTCTGCCTCTCTGCCTCTCTGCCTCTCTGCCTCTCTGCCTCTCTGCCTCTCTGCCTCTCTGCCTCTCTGCCTCTCTGCCTCTCTGCCTCTCTGCCTCTCTGCCTCTCTGCCTCTCTGCCTCTCTGCCTCTCTGCCTCTCTGCCTCTCTGCCTCTCTGCCTCTCTGCCTCTCTGCCTCTCTGCCTCTCTGCCTCTCTGCCTCTCTGCCTCTCTGCCTCTCTGCCTCTCTGCCTCTCTGCCTCTCTGCCTCTCTGCCTCTCTGCCTCTCTGCCTCTCTGCCTCTCTGCCTCTCTGCCTCTCTGCCTCTCTGCCTCTCTGCCTCTCTGCCTCTCTGCCTCTCTGCCTCTCTGCCTCTCTGCCTCTCTGCCTCTCTGCCTCTCTGCCTCTCTGCCTCTCTGCCTCTCTGCCTCTCTGCCTCTCTGCCTCTCTGCCTCTCTGCCTCTCTGCCTCTCTGCCTCTCTGCCTCTCTGCCTCTCTGCCTCTCTGCCTCTCTGCCTCTCTGCCTCTCTGCCTCTCTGCCTCTCTGCCTCTCTGCCTCTCTGCCTCTCTGCCTCTCTGCCTCTCTGCCTCTCTGCCTCTCTGCCTCTCTGCCTCTCTGCCTCTCTGCCTCTCTGCCTCTCTGCCTCTCTGCCTCTCTGCCTCTCTGCCTCTCTGCCTCTCTGCCTCTCTGCCTCTCTGCCTCTCTGCCTCTCTGCCTCTCTGCCTCTCTGCCTCTCTGCCTCTCTGCCTCTCTGCCTCTCTGCCTCTCTGCCTCTCTGCCTCTCTGCCTCTCTGCCTCTCTGCCTCTCTGCCTCTCTGCCTCTCTGCCTCTCTGCCTCTCTGCCTCTCTGCCTCTCTGCCTCTCTGCCTCTCTGCCTCTCTGCCTCTCTGCCTCTCTGCCTCTCTGCCTCTCTGCCTCTCTGCCTCTCTGCCTCTCTGCCTCTCTGCCTCTCTGCCTCTCTGCCTCTCTGCCTCTCTGCCTCTCTGCCTCTCTGCCTCTCTGCCTCTCTGCCTCTCTGCCTCTCTGCCTCTCTGCCTCTCTGCCTCTCTGCCTCTCTGCCTCTCTGCCTCTCTGCCTCTCTGCCTCTCTGCCTCTCTGCCTCTCTGCCTCTCTGCCTCTCTGCCTCTCTGCCTCTCTGCCTCTCTGCCTCTCTGCCTCTCTGCCTCTCTGCCTCTCTGCCTCTCTGCCTCTCTGCCTCTCTGCCTCTCTGCCTCTCTGCCTCTCTGCCTCTCTGCCTCTCTGCCTCTCTGCCTCTCTGCCTCTCTGCCTCTCTGCCTCTCTGCCTCTCTGCCTCTCTGCCTCTCTGCCTCTCTGCCTCTCTGCCTCTCTGCCTCTCTGCCTCTCTGCCTCTCTGCCTCTCTGCCTCTCTGCCTCTCTGCCTCTCTGCCTCTCTGCCTCTCTGCCTCTCTGCCTCTCTGCCTCTCTGCCTCTCTGCCTCTCTGCCTCTCTGCCTCTCTGCCTCTCTGCCTCTCTGCCTCTCTGCCTCTCTGCCTCTCTGCCTCTCTGCCTCTCTGCCTCTCTGCCTCTCTGCCTCTCTGCCTCTCTGCCTCTCTGCCTCTCTGCCTCTCTGCCTCTCTGCCTCTCTGCCTCTCTGCCTCTCTGCCTCTCTGCCTCTCTGCCTCTCTGCCTCTCTGCCTCTCTGCCTCTCTGCCTCTCTGCCTCTCTGCCTCTCTGCCTCTCTGCCTCTCTGCCTCTCTGCCTCTCTGCCTCTCTGCCTCTCTGCCTCTCTGCCTCTCTGCCTCTCTGCCTCTCTGCCTCTCTGCCTCTCTGCCTCTCTGCCTCTCTGCCTCTCTGCCTCTCTGCCTCTCTGCCTCTCTGCCTCTCTGCCTCTCTGCCTCTCTGCCTCTCTGCCTCTCTGCCTCTCTGCCTCTCTGCCTCTCTGCCTCTCTGCCTCTCTGCCTCTCTGCCTCTCTGCCTCTCTGCCTCTCTGCCTCTCTGCCTCTCTGCCTCTCTGCCTCTCTGCCTCTCTGCCTCTCTGCCTCTCTGCCTCTCTGCCTCTCTGCCTCTCTGCCTCTCTGCCTCTCTGCCTCTCTGCCTCTCTGCCTCTCTGCCTCTCTGCCTCTCTGCCTCTCTGCCTCTCTGCCTCTCTGCCTCTCTGCCTCTCTGCCTCTCTGCCTCTCTGCCTCTCTGCCTCTCTGCCTCTCTGCCTCTCTGCCTCTCTGCCTCTCTGCCTCTCTGCCTCTCTGCCTCTCTGCCTCTCTGCCTCTCTGCCTCTCTGCCTCTCTGCCTCTCTGCCTCTCTGCCTCTCTGCCTCTCTGCCTCTCTGCCTCTCTGCCTCTCTGCCTCTCTGCCTCTCTGCCTCTCTGCCTCTCTGCCTCTCTGCCTCTCTGCCTCTCTGCCTCTCTGCCTCTCTGCCTCTCTGCCTCTCTGCCTCTCTGCCTCTCTGCCTCTCTGCCTCTCTGCCTCTCTGCCTCTCTGCCTCTCTGCCTCTCTGCCTCTCTGCCTCTCTGCCTCTCTGCCTCTCTGCCTCTCTGCCTCTCTGCCTCTCTGCCTCTCTGCCTCTCTGCCTCTCTGCCTCTCTGCCTCTCTGCCTCTCTGCCTCTCTGCCTCTCTGCCTCTCTGCCTCTCTGCCTCTCTGCCTCTCTGCCTCTCTGCCTCTCTGCCTCTCTGCCTCTCTGCCTCTCTGCCTCTCTGCCTCTCTGCCTCTCTGCCTCTCTGCCTCTCTGCCTCTCTGCCTCTCTGCCTCTCTGCCTCTCTGCCTCTCTGCCTCTCTGCCTCTCTGCCTCTCTGCCTCTCTGCCTCTCTGCCTCTCTGCCTCTCTGCCTCTCTGCCTCTCTGCCTCTCTGCCTCTCTGCCTCTCTGCCTCTCTGCCTCTCTGCCTCTCTGCCTCTCTGCCTCTCTGCCTCTCTGCCTCTCTGCCTCTCTGCCTCTCTGCCTCTCTGCCTCTCTGCCTCTCTGCCTCTCTGCCTCTCTGCCTCTCTGCCTCTCTGCCTCTCTGCCTCTCTGCCTCTCTGCCTCTCTGCCTCTCTGCCTCTCTGCCTCTCTGCCTCTCTGCCTCTCTGCCTCTCTGCCTCTCTGCCTCTCTGCCTCTCTGCCTCTCTGCCTCTCTGCCTCTCTGCCTCTCTGCCTCTCTGCCTCTCTGCCTCTCTGCCTCTCTGCCTCTCTGCCTCTCTGCCTCTCTGCCTCTCTGCCTCTCTGCCTCGAACCTACAACCTCCTACTTACTAGTCCTAGCTCTCTACCCCTGACCTACAGGCTCTCGCTAGCTACCTGAGTTTCCCCCTCACTCACCTTTAACTCCTCAACTAACGAATGATGCTGAATCCCTGGTGCCTCAGCCTGGGTTGCAGCTGAGGAACCAGGGACCCAGCATCCTCCCTCAGCTGGGGGAGATAAACCTGACTTGACTCGGGGAAACTGAGGTAGCTAGCAAGAGCCTGTAGCTCAGGGGCAGAGAGCAGGGCTAGCAAGCAGGAGGTCCTGTGTTCAAGCCCCGGGGTAGGACAGAGGAGTTTTTGCTGGAAGCAGAAATCAAATTCCATTTTTAGGTACGTGAAGTGAGAGTGCTACCTACGTTTCTAACTTGCTATCTGTGCGTATGAAATTTCCCCAAAGCTCTGAATTAATTAACTTAGGAGTCTGCTTTCCCCCACAGCACTTCCATCACGGACTCTCAGCGGACTTTTAGCAGGCACAGAGGGACACGCAGAAGACGGCTGTGGGCGCAGCCCGGACAAGCAGGCATCAGGGACGCGCACGCACCATGCCACTGATGCAGCGGCCGCAGGCGGTGGTCTTGAACTCCCCGTGCAGCTCCTTCACAGCGCTCGTGGTGTAGAAGCCCTCCGCCAGCAGGATGATCCCGTACAGGAAGAAGAAGGACGCGATTCCGTAGATGACGTACTGCATCAGCTGGATTCTGGGGAAGGAAACAGGTCCCGCGCCGTTACGTTTCGTGCATCACTAACAGATGTCTTTGGCCTCCGAAGGGAGGCCACGAAGGTGACAGCACCGCCGCGCCCTCCGCTGTGATTGCCAGCCCTGCCCCACGGGAGAGCCCGCCCCGGGTCCCACAGGCCCGCGGCGCCCTGGGGGCTCTTTCCCGCTGCCGTCTGCAGTCTGTGAGCGTGACTGGAAAGCTCTCTGCCCAACAAGCACACTTCTTGAAAGCCCCCTGGGGTGGTCGCCTTTCAAACCCCTCTTCAAAGGGCAGCATGAACTTACACCTCGCTCAGCAGGGCGTGGTCACTGGCGTTGGTGGAGAAGTGCTGCTCGAGGATGGCCACGGTGCCCGCCAGAGCCACGTGGCCGCAGCCGCAGAACAGGGCGACGCCGGAGAAGCAGAGGATGGTGGCCACCAGGGACGCGTAGGGGACTCCCCCCAGACACTTGATGCAGCACTCGAAGCAGCCTGGGCCCGGAGGAGAGAGAGCGCACCCGTTACGCGCCCGAGGCCTTCCTGAGCCCACAGGTGAGCAGAGGCGGCTGAGTCCCGCACCCTCCCTCGTGCGCTCCCGGGGCCGGCTGCGGGGTGGGGGTGGGGGGGCTGGGGCTCCCCGGGGCCACGGGGCTCCCCTGCTCGGGCCGGGCGGCGCAGCGGCCGCCGGACACACAGCCAGACGAGCTCGCAGTCTGCAGCTTCCGGGCTGACCTGGGCTCGGGGGAGGGACACCGAGGAGCCCGCGTCCCACTCAGGCAGCCAGGAAGGCGGCAGCGAGGCGAAGCCACCGCACGCTGCCTGGCCCCCCCCCCCCCCACCGGCCCCTGCCCTGCTGTGAGAGCCGCGGGCAGGGGACGGCAGCGACCCCACGGCGGTCCCTTGGGAAAGCTGGTGGCCGTTTTGTCACCTCGATCGATCGCATCCGTGTCGGACAGCCCCTCACCCCCCAGGGACGAACGCTCCCCGGGGCCAGGCAGCTGCAGCTGTTGGGTCCCAGGCCTCCCCCAGCCCACCGCCTCGGCTTGCACCCGCCCCCTGGACACGCGCGTGCAGAGGAAGGACCCAAAACTGGCGGGTGGCACTTAAGGACTTCAGCAGGGAAAAGGAACAGAAGGGGAAAACACAAAAAGGACAAAATGAGTATCCATGACGTGAAATGAAGGAGAGAACCACACTTCACTCTTCATTCTTCAGGAGAATAACACTTTTGGTCACTGTGAAGATAGACTTTGCTTGGAGATGTCTGTAAAGACCTCCCCAGGGGCAGGGCCAGGTGACATTTTCAGTTCAGAGACATGTACGTTTCAGGAGGGCAGTGCTGGCCTCGGGCAGATGTCGGTACCTCTCCTGACCTCCGATCCCTGTTTCTATCATCCAGACCCTTAAGTAAGTGGCAAGGCAGGGAACACGAACCCTGAACACATCGTGACGTTTAGCAGCAACCAAGAGCAGCGTGTTACTTCGGGGCAAGCTCGTTAGTTAAGTGGCTACATTTCTGTCCCCGACGTGGCCTTCACGGTGCACAGGGACTGACTACCCAGCGTGCAACACTGCAGACAGGCTTCGCCATTACAGTGAGCATCCCATTCTAAACTAGCATGTGCCTCGACCTACCCCAAGAGGTGTCCACAAACACCACCCGATCTCTCTCCAGTTCTCTGGAAAACAAAACCCGTCAGGCCTTCCTAAGAAAGTGTGCATCCTTTCATTTCAAAAGATGACCAGCTCTTCTCATGGAGACCAATCTCCCTGACTTACTTAGGAACTCCCTACAATAGGAACTAGCGCACACAGCACAGCTCAAGTTCACCAGCAAGTCCGTCCCCGAGAGACCTGTGTGAACGAGGACGACGGAGGTCAACCTTACCTCGTCCTAGGACCTGGGGGCTGAGGAGACGTGAGAGGAACGCAAGTCCAAATTCTCCCCAGGCTCCCAAACCGAGAGAGACGAAAATGCCTGCCCTGGATGTGTCCCATTACAGAAAGGGACAAGAGACCTGTACGTGTTGTGCCATTCGCCACCTCCCCCATTGTCAGCCTCCATGATGAAGTTAGGAACAAGATGAAGGCCTGCTTCCCTCGCTAATGACGTTACATCTGGTCCTCATTGGAGGGAGATGTGGGGCCTTGAGACTCTGCTGTCCAATGTGCTGGCTACTAGGCACATGTGGCTACTTAGATAATTTTTAAAAAACTCAAAAATTCAATTCCTCAGGTGCACTAGCCACATTTCACATGCTCAAAAGCCACGTGTGCTAGTGGCTACCATACTTGACAGGACGCATACAGAACAGTCTGTCACTGCAGAACACGGCTGTGGAAGATATACTGAGACTTGCCACATAGTCAATTTTCTGTGTCATGACTTAGTTCGAACTGAGTTTCACTTTGCATTTCAGTAATTCAGTCCTTTGTGACGATCGACAGGGTAGGAAGCACTGGGCCTGGCACTGGGACTACAAATGCAAAGGGATGCCTCTTACTTGCCTTCAAGGAGATCAGTCTAACGCTGCAGGCAGACAAGTCACAGAACTCCTAGAGCGCAGCGTGACGAGCACCAAGACATGGACTGCCGGAGAGCCAGCGGATGGCGGGCAGGTAAGGAGGACAGACGGAGGGACGGGAGGACACATAAAAGCCATAGTGGACAGGGCTCGGGAAAGGCTGCCTACAGAAGGACCTAGGGTGCAGAATGCATACTCAGCTGCCACGGGGGTACAGATACCTAATCTGAGAAAATACTGATTCCTTTCTGAATAGTTCTGGTGTCTGCACACTTTAATAAACCCACATCCTTCCTCATCCTCTGAGTTAGGGTTAGGTCTTACAGCATAGCACAACTTGCCCTTTAACCACAGAACTCATCCTTCCACATCCACAGTTGCCACTTCACAGCAGTCTTTCATCCGGAGGGTTAGAGCATTCTGCCGCTTTCAAAGGAAATATCACAGCTGTTCCTTGGCTAAAAAGACAGGTGGGGTTAGAAGAACAATGCTGCTCGGTCCCCAATTCACCACTAGATCAGGCCTCAAGTTTCCCTTCAATTTCTCTCTCCCATGGACTTCAGACACCCCATGCTGTGAGGCTGGTTTTACAACAGCAGGGAAAACCACGGACTCAAGAACTTGGGGGAATCATGTCAATGAACCATACTCTCTCAGCAGACGCCAAGGCTCTTAGGTTTTCCAGCAGATGGTTTTCTTTGTGAATATAGAACTCCTCTGGCTCCGGTAGAACAGAAGTCACCATATTGCTCAGTCTTGTTCCACATGCACTGATCAACCCTGAACACACCCTGCCGGCCAATGTGAGCAGAAATACAATGTGGGACACTTACAGGAAAATATACCGCTCCATACAGAGCTGCTTCTAGCTTGGCTGACCAGTTACCCGCAGGGCGAAAACTGCACACGGGGTGGGCAGCCATCTCTAAATGGGTCCCTTCCCGCTGTGCCTTCCATGTTAAGTCTAGAAGCCATCTCTACCACGGCTGTGTAAGGTCTCTCTGAACACTGGGCGGTTTGGTCATACGCCACACACTTACCCCAGAGACACTGAAAGTGCTGCAAAAAGTTAGTAAGAAAAGCCTACATATGTTTCCAAAGTACGGTGTCAGTACTGTCAGTGTCCTCGCGGTAACAGCCTTTCTGCCCTGCAAAGCATGCGGCTCAGTACGTGGCAGAGGTGCTGGCGGCGGCCATGACGATGCTGTGTGTTCAGGACGGCCTCACAGGCTCACGGGGCCCCCGCACCTACTTCCGCGCTCTGCTATTGCCGTCTTGACATTCTTCTTAATAATTTTTGAAGAAGGGTGTCTGATTTTTCACTTTTGCACTGAGCCTGCAAATTACGGACCCAGTCCTGGGTGCATTCGTGTGAGAGGAGTCCGTAGGGGATCTAACACCTTTGGGTGTGCACAGTAGCCTTAGTTCTACTTCACAATATTGGGTAGAAATACAGCCTAGAAAAGCAGACATCGCCCTGCCTAGCACATCATCCTGACTACAGCGATCATCACGCTGCATCAGGGGACTACCATGTGCTAGAGGGAAAGGCCTGCCCTGCACTCGGGGACGGGGTAGCCGTCAGCCACTGCAGGCCCCATCGCACAGTCAACGCTCCAAGTTATCCTAGCCCGGGGGATAGTTTTCTTGCAGCACGGTTTACCCCACTCATTTACAAATCGTCTCTGCCTATTTCTGTCCCACAGTGGCAGAGTTGAGTCGCTGTCACAGACAGCATGTGGCTTACAAAGCCTGAAATGGTTACCCTTGTACAGAGAAAGTGTGCAGACCCAGATCTGGAAACCCTGCTATTCAGACTGCGGTCCGAGGACCAGCTGCATCAGCGTCACCTATGAATGTATTAAACGTGCAAATTCTTGGGTCCCACCCCGGAAGGACTGAATCAGAAAGTCGGGGTCGGGGGGTAGACCAGTCATCTGTTTTCACAAGCCTTCTGAATGATTCTCATGTAGGTGCAAATCTGAGAACCACTGTCCTAAAGAATCACGCCGGCTCCTCACTGCGGCCGTTCCATCTTCTTTCTTTGATCACCAGGCAAATTCCGCGACAATGAAAACCTATCTCCACGAAACAATTCCTGGCTTCTGGCCAAGATGGAGTATCAGGGACCTAATTTATCCTCCTGCCTGAAACAACAAGAAGCTGAACAATACCTACGAAACGATGGCCTTCCAGATACCAGGCATCGGGCTGTGAAGACCCACCCATGGCTAGTGAGGCAGTTATTACAGTAATTCTCAACAGAACCAAAGAATCCACACCCAGTGACCCATAACTCATTCTGAAGACGCGGCTGGCACAGGGTCCTCTGAAGGCGCAGCTCGGCTCCCCTGGCCAAGAGCAGCTCTTCCCCACAACCTTGCTGGGACCATCCGCTCGGGTCCTGAGGTCTCCTAAAGGCTGTGTTTCATTGCGGCTGTCCGTTCAGCAGGGTAACGGATACGGGTGAGGATGACAGCAGGCGGAGGGAGGGAGCAGCTGTCTGTCCATTCGGTTATTCCATTTCATTCAATCAATCAGTGAACATTCCATGCTCATCGAAGTGTCTTTGATGCCCCCAGCACCGGGCTGGACGCCGGGGACTCAACGGCACGCTAGCACAGGCGTGGTCTACACTCTGATGGCGTTTCCCGTCTCTGGGGAGACAGACATTAGCCAGGTGGTCCTGAGCTCAGAAGAGCTAGAGGAGCAAAGCACGGGGACTGACTGAGGCTTCCGGAGGGGAACCGGGGACGGGTTCCACCCCTTAGATACGAAGGCTGAGTCTGAGGTCATCAGACACGGTTAGAGAGGGTGGTCCAGGACGCAGGAACAGGAACAGAAGCTCCGTGGTGGAAAGAGGAGGGCGCTCTCCCGGGCGCGGAAGCAGCCCGAACAGAGAGCGGGCTCAGTGCGGGCGGGGCCAGGAAGGGTCTAGTGGAGCCAGACCCACCCAGGGCTTTCCAGGCCGCCCGAAGGAGTCTGGACTTCATCCTCTGGATCCTGTGAGGCCACTGAGCGCCGTTAACCACGAGGAAGAGACTGGGGTTGTCCGAGATCCCCATGGCCGGCGTGACGGGCACAAAGTGCATGTGCAGGCGAGGAGGCGCTCGCCGCGATGGCTCAGGAAAAGCGGGCAGGTGCTTGGACCGGGGCCGAGGCAGCGGAAGAGGAAGACAGTGACGGGTCAGAGAGCGCTTTCCTGAGTACCACAGACGACTCCTCACTTTCTGCACCTAGACCCCGCGGGTGCTGTGGTGTTCCCTGAGCTGCGGTTGACCCCAGAGGGCGAGGCTGTGAGGACAAAGACGCTGAGCTGACTTTCAGGTGACCGGAGGCCGGCTGAAGGGAGGGTTTCTGGTAGGCGAGTGGCTATACGGCTCCGCAGGTCGGGAGTGCCGGTGTTGGGTGCCGTCAGCCCCTCCTGGACAGCCATGAAAACTTCCTGCGGTCAAGGATGCATGAGTGCATCACTGATCAGGTCAAATTGCTTCAGACCCTCTGCTTTGCAAAGTACGGTCCTTGGACAAGCAGCACGAGCTTGGGAGACACGCAGCACTTTGGGCCGCGTCCCAGACTAGCGGACTCTGCATCTGCACCTTAACAAGCCCCCCAGGGGCGCACAGACGAGTCTGAGAGGCCCATCTCTAGCCCCGAGCCCCAGCTTCCCACGCTCAGGTGTGGCGTCCTGAGTCCATAGGAAGGGCCTGTTTTTGCGTTCACCCCTGTTTGGTGTTTTCCCCTTAAGAAGCAGCCCGCTGGGCTTGGCCGTTAGTCTCGCCACTTGCAAATCACAAGGCAAGTTCCAGGGGCGGCAACAAAGAAAAACAAAATGTTCCAAAGCTGTTCAGCTGTCTTGAAAAGACAGCAAGTAGAGTGTGTTGTGTTTTTTTTTTTTTTTCTCTAAGACAAGCAAGCACTGTGAACCTCAGAATGTTTCACATCAAAGATGCTTTAGTGCAATACCATAGATAGGGTCTGAGGAAACAGACCTGTAACCCCCTCCTCATACAGATAGACGGCCTGGATCTGCGCTTCAGACTGTCCCCAGCATGAGAAGTCACAGGCCAGGCTGATGCTTCTGCACAGGGATGTGGTACTAAGCATCAACACGGCACCAGACGTTAAAAGTTGATGCCGCTTAAGGAAGGTGAACGCTTCCCTTGGGCGCTCCCGTAAATCCACAGACTGACTTTTCCCAAGCTTCAAACCAGTTATGACGACACTGGGTAACGGGAACCAGACAGAAAAGGCAAGGAAAGTATTTTTTGGATGACTGAACTAACCAAAAAGAACCACCAAACCTCAGTGCTCAGCTTTCTAGTGTATTTTACTCCTGATTCTCAATACCTCTCACCACCACGCCCCCTCCACACGCTGTCAAGTCAGTGTCTTCAGCCCTCCTGGAGCCAGGCTCTGTGGCTACAGAGAATTTTCACTTTTGATTCACACAAAAACTCCAGTGTGCCTTAGCCGAAGACAGTTTAAAAATACACCACACAGTAGGGAGAGAAAAATGCGCATCAGTGCCTCTCGCTCTCAATGGCCATTTTGTCTCCAGCATCTCTAGAACCTTTTGTGCAGAACGACAGAATAAAACATGTTTTGTCCTCAGGCTTGCGGATGGCCGTTGCCATGGCTCTGAGTTCATAACGGCCCAGTGATTTGCCCCAAGTTGTCTGTGATCCTGGCTGCAGATTTAAAGCTGTCTCAGAAGAAGGGCCCAGCCAGCAGCCACAAGGGCTCGAATTCTTCCCCAGGGAATGAATGTCTCTCCCTCTCGCTCGCTCGCTCGCGCTCACACACACACACACACACACACCGACCCACACACCCCTGTACGCAAGGCCCTCCTTGTTACTTTGCTGATTCCTAATGATCCACAAAATGAAACAGAAAAGGAGAAATAACCAAGGTCGGCAACTTTCAAACAATCAGCAACAGGCAAATGGAGGTGGAGCGCATCCTCCTTAAAAGAAATAGAACTGGATGTCAGCCGAGACGCCTCTGCTTCGGAGACGGCTTCCGCAGCACTTCTCAACAGGGGGTGACTGTGCCCCCCTAGGGGACACTGGGCAATGTCTGGAGACACTTTTAGTTGTGGGGGGTGCTCCCGGCTCTAGTGCGTGGAGGCCAGGGATACTGTTCAACATCCTACACTGTGCAGGAGAGTCACTCACAACCCGGCTGTCAAGAGCACACGCGCTCGCACACACGCTCAATAATGCTCAGATCAGCGGTTTTCAACTGGGGACGATCTTGCCCTGCAGGGAACATGTGGAGACATTATCAGTCATCGCAACTGGGCGGGCGTTACTGGCATGTAGCGCACAGAAGCAAAAGATGCTGCTAAACAACCCCCCAGTGGACAGGACAGCCCCCACCCCACAAAGATGGCGGGGAACGCATGCTGTCAAGGGTGAGGGGCCCCCTTCCAAGGCTACCATGTGCCATCCTGTTCTGAGACACCACTGTTACAGCCAAATCCCACAATTAAAAAAAAAAAGCTTTAAAAAAAATCTGACTTTGTTTACAAAATATTACAGAGCAAAAGTTCTCCAACTTTGCTGCAGAAGAGAATTGCCTGGAGCACATTTGAAAACCCTGATGCCCAGACTTCACCACAGACCCATTAAATCAGCATTTCTTGGGGGTGGGACTCGGGCATTAGAGGTTTGGCTGAAAAACAGAAGCCCCCTAGGTGACTGTAATGAGCACCCACGTTGGCGAACAGTGCAGGCGTCAGCAAACTGGTCCATGAGCCAAACAGCCCTCCACCTGGCCTGCGACCCAAGAATGCTTCTGTACGTTTCTAAATGATCTACAAAAACAGACCTCAAAGAAGACTTCCTTTGTGATATACGTATATGGAATTCAAATCTCTGTGTCCATAAATAAGGTTTTCTTTGCTGCTGTCATGGTATCCTTTGCTATACAAACAGAAATAAAGTTTTTTTGGAACATAGCCGACCTCACTCCTTCATGTACTGAGTGTGGCTATTTTCAAGTTGCAAAGGCAGCGGTGCGTAGTTGCCAAATATTTACCATCTGGTCTTTTACAGGAAAAGTCTGCGGCCTCCATTAAAGAGAAACTGGTTCCCCAACTTTAAGGTGCATGTATGTTCCCTGGGGATCCCATCAAAAGGCAGATTCCATTTAGGCAGAGAACAGAGGCTCTCCAAGGGGGGAATCTGTGCAGCCCTGAGAGACCCGGCGGCTCTATCAGGAGTTCTGCGAGGCCCAAACTGCCTTGGTCACAGCGCCAGATGTTACTGACTTTCATTCGGTGTTGTTGACGTTTGCAGCGTAAACCTGCCGATGGCTCAGCGCGAATCAGGCAGCGGCACCACGCACTCCCGGCCAAAAGTACATAAATAACAGACAGCTTCACTTAAAACTCTCCTCGACGCAGTACAAAATTACCTTGAATGAAGCGGAAGCCCTGAGTACACACCTTTTGGAAACTCTGTGTGATGAAACGGGAAGGATGCCTACAGCATTTCGGGTGCCTACCACAGCACGCCGAAGGGTTCTTGTGTCATTGAGTTACAAGCTGAACTAGCACCAGTTTTTCTTTTTTGGTGGAACAACCTTTTTTTTTTTTTTTTTTTTAAAAGAATGACTAACAAGCTATAGTTATTAAGACTTGGGAAGAAGACATAAAGATGGCCAACAGGCACATGAAAAGATGTTCAGCATCACCAATCATCACAGAAATGCAAATCAACACCACAAGGAGAGGCCACCTCACGCCTGTTAGAATGGCTATTATCCAAAAGGCAACAAATAATGAGCGTAGGCAAGGATGTGGAGCAAAGGGAACCCTTGTGCACTTTCTTAACTGATACAGCCACTGCGGAAAACGGTGTTTGTATGTTCTTTCTTTGGATAAACACCCAGAAGTAAAATAGCTTTGGTCTTATTGGTAATTCTATTCTTAATTTTTTGAGGAATCACCATACTAATTTGTAAAGATACCCACACCTCTATGTCCACTGCACCATTATTTATAATTGCCAAGACACAGCAACAACCTCAGTGCCTACTGATGGATGAACAGATAAAGAAGACATGATGTACATACATATACATACACACACACACAATGAAATACTACTCAGCTATAAAAAAGAATGAATTCCTGCCATTTGCAACAAGACAGATGGACCTTGAGAGCATTATGCCAAGTGAGATAAGTCAGAGAAAGACAAATGCCATATGATTTCACTCACATGTGCAATATGAAAACAACACCTCATAGATACAGAGAACAGAGTAGTTACCAGAAGGGAAGGGGACTGGGGGTTGTGTGAAATGGGTCAGAGGGGTCAACTGTCTGGTGATGGATGACAACTAGACACGTGGTAGTGATCACCCTAACGGATATGCAGATGCTGAACTACGATGCTGTACTTGACGTGTTCTATATACACCCACACACACATACATACACACATACACACACACCAGGTAGGCTTGGGCACATGGCAAAATGGTTTTCAAAAATGATCTAAATGAGCTTGTCCCTTCAAAGAAAACAACTCATTGTATCTGTTGCCAATCAATTTTTGAAAACTTTCACCTGTGATTCATAGTGAAAGTTCCAGCTTCCCAGGACTGACAAGACTTCTTGATGAAACTGGTGGTGACATTAATGCCTGCGGCTTTCTGAATATGGTATAATGAAATGTGTCAATGCCTGGAAGATGTGCACAACTCAGAGAACCTCTATTTTCCAAATGACCGACATGTGATGTTACAGAATCATTCTGGAATACACTGCCAATCAGAGTGCAAAAGAGAGCAACAGATTTTACTGGAACAGAATACAAAAAGTTCGTAGATATGATTTCAGATTCCACATTATAAATTATCTTTAAAACACTACCACTTGCTGGATTTCGGGGTATTATCAAGGAAGAGTTCCACAAACACATGAAACGGCCATTAAAACTCTTCTCTCTTCAGCCGCATATCTGTGAAAGATGCAGTTTGTTTCATACACTTTACCTAAAAAAACTAGATACCCCAAGATGCCTTTGAATGCACGAATCCAGCTGTCATAAATGGATAAAGAACACGTGGTATACAACATATGCTATACAATGGAATACTACTCAGCCATAAAAAGAATAAAATAATGCCATTTGCAGCAACATGGATGGACCTAGAGATGATCAAACTAAGTGAAGTAAGTCAGACAGAGAAAGACAAATACATGGTATCACTTATATGTGGAATCTTTCTTTAAAAAATGATACAAATGAACTTTTATTGATAAACCAGACATAGAACACAAACTATGGTTACCAAAGGGGAAAAGGGAGGGAGAGAGGGATAAATTAGGAGTCTGGGATTAACAGATACACACTACTGTATGCAAAATAGATAAACGACAAGGACCTACTGTAGAGCACAGGGAACTATATTCAAGAGCTTCTAATAACCTATAATGGAAAAAGACTCTGAAAAACAATAGATGTATATCTATGTATAACTAACTGACTAACTTTGCTGCACACCTGCAACTAAGCCAACACCGTAAGTAAGTTAACTATACTTCAATTTTTTAAAAAAAATCTAGCTGTCACATATGAAGCCAGATACTAAGGAGAGTTGCAGAAATGTAAAGCAGAAGTATTCTTCTCACTTGTTTTATTTTCTTTGGGAAATTAGTTATCTTTTCCTAAACATTAATTATGTTAACATGTAATGGGTTTATTATTAGTTAAATAAATTTAGTACTTACAATAAATTTCTCAATTATAATTTCTAATACAAAAATACACATGTAAACCACATGAGCAAAAGCTTTCTGGGGTCTTTAATTATTTGTAAGAGAGTAAAGGGACCTGCCACCCCCAAGTCTGTAAACCACTGGCGCAACACACTAAGGCGAGATCATGGAATCAGAGGGGGGAGCGGCTCTGTGTAAAAGAGCTGAGTGAGAAATCACTAAAACGTAGATAAGTTGCTTCTCAGTTCTCTCTTGACCTTCTTACAGTTCTGGACGTAAAAGTCCAACTATATAATGCTAAGAATGCAGAAACTATTCTTCAAACTATTTTTAATAATATAAAGGGAATCGATCACTTTCCAGCAGATCCTTTTAAAAATTTGTCCTAAAATCTTAAGTGAAAAATTCTCATTCCTGGGGCACACGGTGAACACTTTAAAATAGATTAGCCTCTCACATGTGCAGTACGGCCTGGGCAGGAGAAGAGAAGCAACTACGTCAAAGTAAAGGTACGCGCACATGGTGAAATACACAAAGCGAAGAACCGGCCGCTTTGTTTGTTAGTCTCTTCCTTCAGCTTTCGTGGGAACTGGCTTTGCTCTTCCTAAGGACCACCTGCATGCTCTTAGCCTGCTGAAGTGGAGTGCAAGGAACCAGGGACACCGAGGGTGAGTAAGGGAACTTGGCTCTAAATCCCAACGACAGAGGTTTTAAGAGCCCGTGGATCGGTAGGGCGTTCGGGGAATTTGAGACCTCCCTGCAATGTTACGCTTCAGCAGCACTCAACCTCCTTGGGCATCTGGGTGACAGTGTCTGTGCGTTCCTGGGTCCCACTGAACTCAGTGAGTGTCCAGTACATTGCTGCTATGTGCCAGGCGCTGTGCTGGGGGCCGCAGGGGTTTGCTTCCCCCTCCCAGTATTTATTGATACTGGGGCATGGGGCGAGGGACACAAACCAACCAGAAATCGTTAAAGCAGAATAGAGAGGTGACTCAGGGACATGGAGACTGAGGGAGGGACCGATGTCCTTGGTTTAGCATGGTGAGATAAGGAAAGGGTGTGTGTGGGTGACAGCAGTGGAGACAACCTAGAACAGACGGGTCCCATGGTTAGGACAGACAAACATGAGGGCGGGACCAATGTGGTGACGGGCACGTGGGGAGAGTTCGGGGTGTGGCTGCGTTTATCATGGGCACATGGAAAGCGTCAGGACAGAGGCTGGAGAGGCAGGTGGGGCCCTCCTGTAGGGAGGCCTCCAAGCCAGCCTGAAGCCCCATGCACTTCACTTTTCAGATACCGGGGAGGGAGGGGGAGAGAGGCGAGGTTTGTGAGCAGGTGAGTGACACGATCTGAGGCATGCTTTTAAAAGCCTAATCCGGTGCTAGCGTGTAGGCTGGGTTGGAGTGGGTGCAAACTCAACTCTGCCACTGTAGGTGGTAGCAGAATGGGTCTTTTTGAGTTTTATTTGAAGGGTGCAGGGCGTAGTCAATGGAGGCAGGAAGGGTAAAAATCAGCCCAAGCTTGGAGCCATGAGGCAGTCAGCATCACACAACATTTCATAGCAATGGCTTGGCCAGAAAAGACGAGAGAATAAATGTGAACAAATCTTCGTGAGGGTCGTTCCAGAAAATGTCAACTAACCAAGAGAGACAGAAAGCTAATCAGTGGTTGCTTGGACAGGGAGGGCTTACAAAGGGCTCCCGGGAAACTCTGAGATGGATGCACATGCCGTCTTGCTGGCGGTACTGGGTTCACGGGCACATGCTACGTCAAAACTTCTCAAACAGGCCACGTAAAACATGTGCAGTTTATGCATGTCAATTACACCTCAAAAAAGTAAAAAAAAAACAAACCCAAAAACCCGCTTCTTAAGTTTGATTTCTATAAAAGATGCTAGGAATATTAAAAGGTTGCAAATCCGCTCTGGGAGCTAAGGACTGATGGCAAAAGGCAGGAGCCACATCAGCCTGGGTGGGCTGAGGGGAATGTACGCTGTGGCTACGGAACCTGTGGGCGACCCTCTACTTGGTGACAGGAAAGTGAATGGGCTGCTGTCATTAAGGAGAGAAGACCGTGCTCTAAGGGAGCAAACGCTGCATTTGTGCCGACCCCCAGCTCGCGACATCCCTACCCTTGTGTGACTCCCTCCCTGAGTGTGGGCTGAACCCAGTGACTAGCTGCCCTGGTTCGGCTTCGCAGGGCCGTCTTCTGTCTTCCCAGCGCCCTCTCTTCTGCTGACACACTCTCTGACCCATCACTTGCCTTCTCTGATGAAGCCAGCTGCCATGTCATGAGGGAGATACGGGAAAGCCCATACGGCGAAGAATCAAGGGAGGGTGTGGGACGACAGCTAGTGAGGAACTGAGGTACCACAGTCTTCGACGACACGCGTCCTGCCAACAACTGCAGCCTTGCTGGAGGCCCACAGACAGACAGCTCTGCAGAGCCCACACGCTCGACCTATGGGAACTGAGATAATGCATGTTCTTGTTCCTGGCCACTAAGTTTCAGATTAATTTGTTATGTAAAAATAGGTAACTAACATACAGCTACAGCTCTGGTGTTTGCCTGCAGCTCTATAATAGAATATTTTTGCCTTTTAAAAAAATATATACAAAGATGCAATGACAATATTAAAACATTGAGGGGAGTTTGCTTCAAATTCACTGTCTGCCAAGGATGCTGCAGTTTGGCTTTTGGCATCTTGATAGTAAATATGTATGCAAATTGCCTTTGAATCGCAACTTTATGCTGCTCTTCAGAAAGGTATTTTGCACTGAAATGATACTTTACCAAAGACGTTATAATGAGAAGCTTTTTTGTCAGGCATTGTTATGACCTGCCATGTATAGAGCGGCGGGGGGGGGGGTGGTGTCACACTTTGGTGTGGCTCTGAATTGTCTGGGAAGATTATTAACACACACAAAATTCCTGGGACCCATCCCAAAGGGGGGCCTGGGAATCTGAATGTTTAACCAGCACCCTCGGTGATTCTGGTTCCAGACATCAGAGGCTCATACTTTGAAAAATCACTTAAAGAAAGGGACCCGCAATGTTACACTTACGAAAACATAAATGATCTACGTATCACAGAAAATACAACTTCAGCTCAAGTACACTGAGTGGAATAACAGATGAAGACAGCGCCGTGGCATCCATTGCACAGGACGCAGCTTATTACGGCAACACTCCCAGAAGAATCTGAAAGAGGCCAAGGGACCCTCTGAAGAAGGGCCGAGCTTAGTGGTCCAAAGCCTCTGAACAACAGGTCCTCCAGGGAGCAAGGCTTCTGGAGCCTGGAGAGACGGTGAGCGATCTTGGATGGAAAAGATCTCAGGAAAATGAGTGACTAGCAAAATGGTTGGGTCTTGCCTACCATAAGTAGTTGGAACTTGCAACGTGTGTGAAGAACACAATTACTCTAAGCTGGGGGTTGGCAATTTGTTTCTGGAAAGGGCCAGATAGCAACTATTTTTGACTTTGTGAGGCATCTGGTTGCAACCACTCAATTCTACTCCTGTGGCAGGAAAGCTGTCACAATCTGCAAATGAATGGGCATGGTTGGTTCTAATAAAACTTTATTCACAAAAAACGCAGTGGCTGGCATCAGCAGTCCGGTCTCGTCTAAGCCAAGGCCCCACAGGAATGTCTGTCATCTCCATGTATTACCACTGGGAGTGAGCACATGAATGTCAACAGGGTTGTCGTAAGACCATGGAAAGGCTCATTTTCATCCCACTGCCTCTCCTACCGGCCTGATACTTCACACTAGAGTTATTCCTTGGGGTAAAAGCACGGTGCACGGAAGTGCCCAGATAAAATGCCAGCATGACGATCCTAGAGAAAGCTTTGTCCCACCCAAGTGACTCTGACACCCAGAGCTTTCTGTTTCATAGGACAAAAGCTGTTTTATATAAGCTTTGGACAGAGATGGAAACATGTGGGGGGGGGGTGTGTACATGACCTATTTGTAAGTGAACAGGGACCCCTGAAAGGACACAGCCC
This sequence comes from Camelus bactrianus, assembly GCF_048773025.1. NCBI lineage: Eukaryota > Metazoa > Chordata > Mammalia > Artiodactyla > Camelidae > Camelus > Camelus bactrianus. The sequence continues at coordinate 10,047,479 of NC_133575.1, forward strand.
GGGGAGGCAGGAAGACTCTGGCCTTCAGCAGCTGAAGTCACAGCTTCAACCGCTTCACTGTCTCCAGTTAGCTCTAAGGGTGGCAAAAGAGTTCAAGATAAAATTACTTTTAATTAACTCTAATCAAAAACATAGCACCATGGGTATCATAAAGGAAGCAAAGACCAGATGTCACTATTTGTAAAAGACTGTGAATCACTTCTTCGAATCATCCAAGTTGGTGTCCCTAAAACCTGACACTACTGATAGAAAGTTCCAGATCGACACTTGCTGCTGATTGATTTGCTTTCCATCTGCTTTCTTTGCCTACTCTGAGCTGAGGAATAGACAGAAGACCAAAAGGCAAGTGGAGTTCTGTGTACCAGACAGTCGCAGCCACTGCCACATAATTGAGTGCTAATCACATACCAGCAGTATCGCTGATACAAAGCTGAACATTCATAAATAGGAAATTACATACATGCATGTGTGTGTGTGTGTGTGTGTGTGTGTGTGTGTGTGTGTGTGTGTGGCTGACATAATAGTCTTGGGTAAATAAGCTATAAAATAGTCACCTGCCCTTTATGGTACATTTTTTTGTAAAAACTGCAGGTGATCTGAAAATGAAAGAATTGACCCAGAGCAGAAAACAAGCTGCGAAGAACCCTAAAAGATACTCAGAAATGCTACAGCGTGGACCTGAGCTGGAATACACCTGCGCTGTGTCCACCATTCACCTCCATTTCACTTGAAACCCCTTGAATAACTGGAAGCCATCAGACTGGGCGCTTCTGGCCCAACCTGCGTAAACCTGGAAAGTTTCTCCAACCAGACTCCGGGGAAGAGGTGCTTCGCCCGAGAGCCCACATGGCACCATGAGACCACTGGCAACAAGCCACACCCGCCAGTGACGGAGCCCAGTGGCTCACACAGGAAGATTCAGGGTTCCCCCTTCGAAATACGTTTCAAGTGTTTTCAGGAAAAAACCTCAAACTTAGTGGCCTGACGATCTGAGGTTAGGACACAGTAACACAGGACAGTGACAAACCCAGGGCGCTTCCCGGGACTCTCATGCCCACGGGAGTCACTCTGTAAAGCGGACCCATGGGAGAGAAGCCCCAGGCTCAGCCGAGCGGGGCTCAGGAGGGAGGGAGGCGGGGGGCCTCTGGGGGCCGCTTCTCAGCTCACGCCTGGGCACGCTCGGGGGGCCCAGCAGCGTGCGCTGCGCCACGGCCAAATCCCAACACACGGCCTCCCTGCGACGCCCCCGGCCAAACGCCAGCGCTCCCCGTGCCCTCCACGCACCCTCCGGTCTAGCCCAGCGTGGCACGGCACTGTCTCTGGGCCGCTGGAACGACCTTTGGCCATCTTAACCCACGCATCAGAGCAACTTGGATCTGGGAGGTGGCCAGAGGGGGACCTGCTGACTGCTGAAGGGGGGGTTCTCCGAGTCCTGAGCTGGCAGACCAACTGCCAAGCCGCATGGACATGTCCCCGGGTCTACACAGTCACTCTTGGTCCAGGAGCTCATAACCTCTGCTAACCGACAGCATCCTGCATGTCACTGGATTACACTAAGGTGACGAGGGACATCTGAGAATTTCTCTCAGCTCCCATCAACTACTTTCTCCTGCTTCTCTTTCCACAAGGAAACAAATGTGTCCCCTTTTCGCTGCCCCTCCCCCACTCTGCTTCACCAAGATTTGAAACAAAGGAGTAAGAGGAGGGACGCTTTCAGACAAGTAGCCAAGAGAATCAGAGGTCACTGTCCTTTCAAAGTAACCAGGACTCAGAGCATCACTGACTGGCCATTCTTACACATGCCTCTCCACGAACAGACGGGGAGAGGAGGACCCATCCCCTACGCCAGTCTCCATCTTTTCCCAACAGAGAGATTTCCAGATCTTTTGAGGGTAAATTCACTTCTTCACTTCTGTCCCATCTTCTCCCTTCTTGCTCTTGGATCTTCCTCTACGTGAGTACTTTTCAAACCGCAATGTGCATAGGAACCATGTGGAAATCTTGGGCAAATGCAGGTGCTGAGTGAGCAGGTCTGGGTGGGGCCTGAGACTCGGCATTTGTAATAAGCCTGCAGATGATGCCGATTCTGCTGGTCCACAGACCACACCTGGAAGAAGGGTTCTCAGTGCTCTCAGACGACACCCTGAGGCCTGAGAAACAGCCTACAGGAGCTCAAGTGTTCCCTACACGTCACCCACAATATTCTGTCAAAGGCAGATGTGGCCCTAACCATTCCTTCTTGCACTAGTGCCATAATCTCAGGCCTCGGTCCCCAAGGCAGCGTCCCATGGCTTGCCCTTCTGGCCTCCCATCCCTGTAGGCCTGGAGGAAATATGGATGTTACCTGGTCAGGGAAGCCACAAAATGAAACGAGAAGAAAGAAGAAACACATGGTGAAGGATTAACTATCCAAGTCCTAAAAATGCAATTCTACTGAGAAGTGACACCAGTAAAGGAAAACAAGACCAGGAAACTGGAACCACCTTGCCTTGTCCAATGGAGAGTAATCAGGATGGAGGGGTGGGGCGAGGTGGTCTCCGCCGCAAAACCCGCACGGGTGGGACAAGCACTTTCCTGTGGGAAAGAACTCCCAGTCAGCCAGTATCAAAACCTCTTTACTTCAGCTCCTCCACTGGAAAGAAAGTGAGAATTCTGCAATTAAAAAAAAAAAAAAAAAGACACACAAGCCATATGGAGTTCTCTGTCTTTTCCCCTCACACCATCTGGTTTGGAATCTAAGAACAGAATGGCGACTGCATTGATTTAAGAGCCGGCAGCATCTCCAAGCAGCCGGGACGCCGATACCACGGCGGGGTTCGGGCCCCTCACCCCGCGGCCCGCGCTGTACCCCTTAAAGCATCCTACGTGAGGTCTCCGCCCAGCCCCAGGCCCAGCCCCAGGCCAGACGGCCCCAGTGCGTGCGCCCCGGGCGCTCGTTTTCCCCAATGATTTCGGTCACTGCACACAAACAGCTACTACCATAGGTGGTGGAGACTGTTTCAGCACTTGGGAAGACGATGGTATAAATCAAGTCCAGGGATTTTGTTTCTCCCCCTCAGGCAAGAACTGGCTTGTTCGTGGAATGCTCACCTGAATTATCACCAGCAACGTGGTACTATTAAGGTCCTCCCGATTTCTTACCATACCACTCCAGAGTTCCCAAAGCTCTGAAAACTAAGGGGGGTGTGTGTGTTGTTTTGTGTTGGTCAAGCTCCTCTGGCAACAAAACCCATTCTGCTCTGAATCTCCCTGGTGCCCAAACCTGACCTAAACGGCCCAGAGCCTGTTTGCAGGCATCGCCGACCCGACTCCAGCTCTCCAGAAAGATCAACGTGTTGGATTTGGGGGGGAGCACCCGGACCTTGCTGGTGACATCGCGTAGCACACGGTACGCGTGCCATGTCACTTTAAAAACTCAGACTCTTCTGGATTCTGAAACAAATGTGGTCCCAAAGGTTTGAGGGAGGAAACTGGAGCCTTGCATGTGTCTTAACAGCCCCTGCTGCTGACAATGCCCACCTTCTGGTGTGTTTGGTTGTCGGGGTCAACAGCACGAGAGAAGGCTCGTTCCATCGCCTTATTGGGGACTGCTCAACAAGTGGCTAGAGCAACTGAAAGATCTTGTAATAAACTCTAATGGCAAAGGATCTGAAAAAGAATATAGACGTGTGTGTGTACATATATATGTATAACTAACTGAATCACTTTGCTAAACACCTGAAACTAACAGAACATTGTACATCAATTGTACTTCAATTTTTTAAAAGGCCAAAAAAAAAAAAAATAAGAGCAATTGATAGAGGGCTTTCCTCCTAATAAGATACTAATGGTTGCTCTTTACCACCCAATCCAGGAAAGACGCTTAATTTTTCTCTCAATTTCCAACTGGCCAAGTGTCTTCCAACACATTCTTAAAATGAAGGCGTAACTTAAAACTCCAGCAGGAGTTTCCGATAACTTGGGGACCTTCTTATCATATTACCAGCCACTGTTCGTTCCCTGCCCCCTCTTCTCTCTGCCATTGAATTCTGCACAATTATGCTGGGGTGGGCATTTTAAAAACCACTTCATTGAGATACATGTACATGTAAAATTCACCTGTTTTAAGTGTACAATTCAACGGCTTTGAGTACATTCAGAGTTGTGTAACCAGCACCACAATCTAATTTTAAAACATTTCCAGCACTCCACAAAAGATCCCTTGTAATCATCACCAGTCACTCCCCATTCCCCTCGTCCCCCAGCCTCTGGCAAACACGAATCCATTCTCTGTCTCTTTGGATTTGACAATTCTGGAAATTTAATATAAATGGAGTCATACAGTATTTGCTCTCGTATGTCTGCTTCTTCCACTCAGCATCCTGTCTCTGAGATTCATCCGCGTCGTGGCACGTACTGCTACGTAATTCACTCCCTTTTCTAGCTGCATAGTATTCCACTGTACGGATGTTGCACATCTAACAGCAATTTTTAAAAATCAGGATTCCAGAACCCTCCATTCTTTAAAGGATCCAAGAGAACAAATGTCTGATGTCATTTCCTTCTCACCTTTTCTGTCGAGCACTGCACAGGCACACACAGAGTTGGCTCCTACTAGCCCTACGTCACGTGGAGGAAGGTGTAACTAAATCCAAAGGCAGGTTTCACCTCAATTAACCCGAAGCCACAATTTCGGTTTAAAAAAAACATTGCATTAAATGAATCACAGGTGTTACAACTCTGTAATTCAGTGTGTGTCTTACATTATACCCACGAAGCTCTTCCTAGACTTGTAGGTTCTATGCTGTCATTTCTATTTCTGATTTATTGCAATCAGAGTAAGCAAATATTTGGGAGGAACGATGCTCGGGTTCACACAGTATTATAGCAATACTTGAAGCCCTTTGTGTTTCTCTGAGCCAACACCATCCCTTTACATCCACATTTTACGTTACCTTGAAACCACTGAATTTTAGCTAATTGAGCTGAGAAGGAAGCTACTTTGCACGGACTTTGGGAACGTGGAGAGAGGGGGCCCAGCTTCCTCCGCTTCCGGGTCCCCAGATCAGCTGATGCTCAGTTCACCCAGACTCAGCACTTAGACGTTCTGAGAGACCCAGTGTTCCTCCTGAGCAAGGACACTGGAAACTGAACCCAGTGGACCTACCGGATAGGATCGAGTACACAGGTATCCGATCCTCATTTCATGGGCTCTGATTTTTCCTTCTCAGAGGCAATGACTGATGTTACATCAGAGTGGTGCAGAACCGTGTGGCCAGAAAGACATTTGGGGACATTCACAGTCCTCTCAGAGCCCAGGCTCCTCTAGTGTCCTGGCTCAGTTCTTGCTCCCATGAGGGACATGTGTGACCCCACCCCTCGGCCATGACTGGCTCAGACATTGGAAATTTCATACTTGACCCAAAGGCGTATCTCATTGTATGCTGCTCCCTTTGAGAAGAAGAGGTGAGGGTGAGGAGACGGGGAGGAAGGAGAAGAAAGAGGTGGAAGATGGGGTGGAATGGAGAGGAAGAGAGAAAAAGAAAGATGAGGAAAAAAATTTCAAAGGGTCATTTCCACCCACGCCCCTAGGAACAAATCAACGCATCAAGCAAAACAGGAAACAGCAGCAAAGTGAAAGAACTAGTACAACCCAGACGAAAGAGAACAGTGGGCTTGCTGTGAGAATTCGCCCCGAGGCTGTATTTACCTGGACTGCTCAAGGGGCCAGCCCTGTCCCCCAGGGTTGGCACAGGACGGTACTGGTGGTTCTTTGAGCCTGGGTACATCCAGTGGTACCTGCCAATTTCCATTTCAGCTCTGCTGTTCACTGCCAATTTCAGGTGGCAAAGAGTCAGTGTCTCTATCTCCAGCAAAGATTCCACATCAGCATTTTTATTTATTCCGTTACCATATACAGTTAAAGGAAATTCGGAGTTTACAAAATACACTATGGAACTGCAGCCTTTCAATACCATCTGATCAACTCCGCATGACAAACTGAGACTGTTGGAGGCTCCTCCGGTTTTGAATTTCAGTTTACACACATCACCAACGTTTTTTCTTTCCTCATTGTCTCCATCTCCCGACCCCCACCCCTTAGAATGCTCATTTGGGGCAGACACTATTTGTAATGAAAATCTGGCTTCTCAGACTAGTATTTCCCTTGCTGTTGACTTCACTTTCAGACCCACAGAGCAACATAGTCATCGCAGCCACACGAGCGAAGGTAGCTCACTTCATGAGTGAGTACAGGCTCACTGTGTAACAGTGCCCGGTTCCAGCCTTGACAGCGTGGCCAATAACCCATGGTCTGCTGACTCACGGGTGGCACTCCTGTCTTCCCACTGACATCTGCGGTCTTCTCTGTCATTTCATCTTATTCAAGCTCGGTACTTCAGAGCCTAGAATGTTCTGGATTAAAGACTCTTCCAGTGATCTCCCAAGTGTCTTTACAGAGAAAACGCTGCTGGTCTTGGTGACAACTGGCCTTCTGGGGACTCGGGTCCCTCCCTATCTGCTAATATGATTCAATTTCCTACTTCCTAGGGGATTGGAGAGAAAGCCATCTCCCAGCTTGCCAGGTCGCTGTGGCCAGTTTATATCTGAGAATCCCATAAAACCTAATAAAGGGCTATGTCTTCTGGGGTGCTTCAAATATTTAAGGATTAACAGAATGCTTCTGACATTGAGGAGGGGTGATTATTCCATCAGAAGATGAGGTTACAATGCTCCACTTGGCACCTCAGACCACTGAGGAGGAGGACACGGCAAACCACCACATTGTGAGGCTAAAGGGACATGCCCTGACCAGGCACACTGGAACCCTCGCCAGCCGTCACCGAACCCCCAGCCCGCTCTCCACAAGCCCTGAGCGGCCTCCGGGCACCTCCGCTTGGGAAGCGGAGGCGGACTCTTCTACGTGGTGTTTTAGGGAAAGCTTTTTGGCTTTGAGGCGAAGTATAGCTGTCTTTGAGAGACATTTAAAAGACATTTAAAGACTTTGGAAGACATTTAAGAGGAAAAGCAGGATGCCTGGACAAGAACAGAACTGCACAAAACACACAGTTGGTACCCAATCAATGTCTGCTGAAGGACTATCTGCTGGAACGCAAGGGAGCAGCCGGGGGCCCTGCCGCTCAAGGAAGGGACCTTCAGGTCCCCCAGCACAGTGACTCAGGGACTCTCTGCACAGGATTCATCCATTCTCCGTCCTCATCTCCTCACGTGGGCGGGGATGTCTCCAGACATGCGGGCAGTCAGGCACAGGCTGCTTGGCAATGACAATGAGAAACCACCGACCGCCCAACGCTAGTGCGTTTTCTGAGAAAACCATGGCAGCCATGCCTGAGACGCTTAATTCAGCATCAAACTCCTCCTCCTCCCGCAGATGTGGAGATGGGAACAGCAAGTGGATGGATGCTTTCCAGTACTTCCGGGAAGGCCCTTTGACAACAGTAAATCTCGAGATCCAAAGGGAAGGAAAATCATGACTATGAAATTTTCTATTTCTGAGCCAAACTGAAATAAAGACACTAAATATAAAATTATAAAATTTCCAAGAGCACAGTATACGGTCTGTTTAAAAGGACAGGGTCCCATCACTTAAAAGGGAGTCACCCGATTGCAGGGAGAAGCCTCAGCCTGAATGGTGCAGTAGAGCACCATCGATTCTGGGCAGCGGTCAAGGAGAAGGAAAATGTGCACACGCAGGAAGGCCCTGGCTGATGCCCTTCGGAGGGAGGCCTGCAAATGTTCCCCTCAGAGAGGAGAAGGGAGAGACGGGCAGGAGACCCATCAGTGTCCTTGAAGCACAGAAGACTGTGACATCTCGGACCCTAATTGTGGCCGGGGCTGAGCTGAGCGGTGGTGGCTGATGGCTGTCACCGAGGGTGGGTACGACACCTAGGCTAGGTGGATGTCACCGAAGGTGGGTATGACACAAACGATGGGGACTTAAGGAAAAGAAATCAAAATAATGCCGTCTACACCCTTTGCCCCCATTTACTCAGAAAATGTCATTTAGTGACGAGGCTGAGTAACTGACCTGCAGACTGGGATGCTCTCTGCCATCTAGGAAATTATCACCGGAAGCAACTAAGGGTAACGAGTGAGCTTCCTAGAAAGACCATATTCACTGGGCAAGGTCTCTGAAAGCTGTGTCTGTCATCCTCCATGTTTAGCTATTATTTGCAATATTAAAGGAAACTATAACAACACTGCAGGATGTAGCTGAGGTCAGCCGACGATGGCCACTTGTTTTTGTAAGTAAAGTTTTATTGGAACACAGCCACGCCCATTTGCTTATATACTATCGATGGCTGTCTCATGCAACAACGGTAGATGTGAGCACTTAGAACAGCCCGTGTGGCCCACGGAGCCTACATCCTTGCTCTCTAGCCCTTTACAGATGATGTGTGCTGACTCTTGAGATCAATACAGCTAGTAAGGCTTGAATATAGAGAACAGTTACTGCTATTGATCGAATCAGCCTACAGAACAGGGAAGTATTTTCTCTTATGACACGTTCTCTGAAGAAACTATCCAAATTCTCCCCTTGGGCCTCGTCGTCTGCTATTTCATCTGCCACCAATCAGCAAACTTCTTGCTAAAACCAAGATTATACTGCACAGAATGGTCCCTAAGATGAGGTAGCCCCCTTCTGCTCCTATGGCGTGGGCTGAGAGGACAGGGGAAGGATGACATTTGCAAGAGAAAGATTACTAAAGGAATAAATAAGCGAACAAATGGATGAGCCACCAAGTCCATTGATAAAGCTGGTATTACAGCAGCCCTCTCTTTTTTGGGGGGGGGGTGTTATTTATTTATTTAATGGAGGTGCTGGGGATTGAACCCAGGACCTCATGCATGCTAGGTATGCATCCTATCGCTGAGCTATACCTTCTCTGGTAGCCTCCCTCTCTTAAAAGCCACCTTCTTTCTGTCCCACAACCATCCCTCTTCCTGGTCAACCATCTCACATGGATGTGCATCTGGCCCCAAGGAGGAAAACACCCGAGACTGTCTCGGAAGAATCCAATTTATCACCAGTCCCAGTGAGGGGAAGTTTACATCATGGGGATCCTGGCCACTTCACATGTCCTCAGATACAGCAAGGCTGATAAGTCATGATATTAACATCATTCCCTGTAAATTGACCTGTACCTCCAAACAGCCGGGAAATGCGATTTTTTTCTATGACAATCTGCATTCAAGGTTTCCACTCAGTTTCACGGAGGGCAAATCTACATTTCCAGAAACGAGTCAGAATTCTTTGTCTAAAGAAATAGCAAGGCCAAGTCTTTCAAAGTATGCTAATGGAAATGATAATATAAAAGGATAAGAAGGGCCAAATGGCTCGTTGAGATCTTCTTGTGTTTAAATTTTCTAAAAAAAAAATAAATAAAAGCAAGCTGTATCATACCTATCACATATGTCCAGCACCATCTGGCTAGCCCCGCTATTCTCTACAGCCTAGTCCCCAGACACCTTCCCTTCAAATGTCCTCCTTGGCAGATTCTTACAGGAAAAAATTGCATCTAAAACCTTCTCTGTACCATATTTATATAATCAAGTTTGAGAACATCAATAAAAATCTCAACATCAGATAATTCTTGCATCACTAGGAACATTGTAACATGTTTACTGGGTGTCCCTCTGGGTTTTGAGCACACAGGTCATACACCCCAGGGGGATGCTTTTCTTCCTAAACAAAACAAAATACAAAAAAAAAAAAAAAAAAGAGGGAAGTGGCCAAAAGTACCCATATTTTGCTAAAAAGCAAACAAACAACAACAAAAAACCCCAACACTTAAGAAATTAGACCTCTTTGATTAAACAGATTTAAGTGGCTGTCCTCCTTTTTTAATCAGGTCAACAATTCTAACTCATTTCTTGCTTCGCCTCTGCCCTATACTTTATCTTAAATTACACACTATTTCTGATTTTCCACATTTTTCTTTTCACGTGGTTAGAAATTTAATTTGATACCTTGAATTCTGAAATCTATTTGCGCAATGATTTATAGGCGCCTAACTAGCTGGACAGTAATTAGTTCAGTGGATTCCAGTTTCCTCTAGGGAGTAAAAATCATTTTCGTAACACACTTAGTAGTCTTTTTTTTCCCTGATACAATCAAGCAACTGATTCAATTGTTTTCCTGTCCCTTGATTACACACTCCCAGCAATTCCAGATGCTCTGGTTTTCACAAATGAATTGACATCGAGTACTACTCCACAGCAATGAACAGAAATGTGACTCTCCATCGCTCTAATGTTGAGTACTGTGATCTAGTTTCTTGGCTTCTGTCTTATTTATTTCCTCCACTTATTCCATTTCACTGCATCTGCTTACTCAATCCTCAACACTCTGATTTAATTTAATGCTTCTGATTTAAAAACCGTCATTTGTAATAATTTGGCATTCCTTACATCCGTCTGAGAAAACCTGCTTGCTTTCTATACAAATTCCCAATAACTGCTAAATACTTCCTGTGAATTTGGACCATCCAGGAGTGTTCCGGGACAAAAGCTATGAGACTATTTCAAAACCACATCTGCTTTCTTTCATTCTTCTTCTTTTTCAAAGGACTTGGATTCTTTTTGTTGAAAATAGGAACAAAGTCACCCTGATTTAGTTTAAAGAAACTGCTTTCTTTGTCCTGCCGAAATTCCTGGGAAGGGACACCGGCTAAAAAGGTGGAGGTCAGTTTATAAAGCTAAGTTTAATTTGTATTCTAAGTAAACACTATAATAATTATCTGAGGCTATTAATTCACAAGCAATTGGGTGCTAGTCGCTGGGCCATCATACTCCAGATTCAGAGACAAGTGCTGCTGCTAGCACCGACTACGGAAACAAGGGGGAAAGAGAGAACAGAGTGAGGAAAATATACGTGCCTAAGGAGCTCTGTGGGAACTGACAATGGACAGGATTCAATTTAGTAAATTAAATCCCTGGCTGAAAGGCTTAAAAGAAAAAAAAGGGGGGCGAGGAACTCCCAGATCTACCAGCTCAAGAATTACATAATGCATTCTCCAATTGTGTCAAAATTTTAGGTGCTAATTTCAACAAAGAAAACACTGATTTTTAAAAATTTAAAATTTAACCTGAAGGAATACTAGTGTGACAAGCACGCACAATGATGCTGGAGGGTCAGTTTTAAACCTCTGTGTGCTGTGTGTGCCTTGAATGACAATGGGCGAGCAAACGGGGGAAACCACAAAGATGACACTCACGAGACCTCTGACTTTGCGTAGCTGGCATGTGAACATGCTCATCTACGTGAAGCTTAGGAGGTAAACTGCCCTCCAGATCAACATCTCTGGTGGGTCACACAGCGATCACAGTCCCTGCTGCTGTGGTCCAAATCCACTCCCTGGCCCTGCTCTTCCCTCAGTCGTGTACTTACATGTGATACCATCTTGTGGAAACTTGGTATTTCTGAATTACTTAACAAACAGCTAGTGTTTATCAATTTGGGGAATTTTTCAAGTTTCTCCAGGAATGATCATTTGCTTCTAATTTTGTCTCTAAAACCATCATTAATGAGTTTTCATATACAGACTGTCAGGGATGTAGTGGCAGACTGTAGACTTGGTATTAAATAATCTTTAATTGATCAAAAATAGTAGCCTTCCACACGAATCCACGATGGTGAGAACCACAATCACATAGTAAGGAACTTACATTGGTTTTATGCCCCTTTCCTGCTTTGGGAGAGAAAAGCGAAAGGTATCTTTTTTTTTTTTTTTTTTTTTTTTTTTTTTTTTGCGGAGACCAAAGTGATTTATCTGCCAATGGCAAACACCTTATTCATAAAAAGTGTACACTAAGCGTCGATTTTAGGGGGAAACTGCTACAACTATGGTCGGCTTCCTCACAACAATGCTCTTACATGTCTGCGTCCCCCAAGCTCTCTCTAATCATAACGGAAATGCATCTGTAAACTTTTACCTCAGTTCCTCAGGTTCATAAGTATTCCCAACAGCTTCTCTTACTGCTATTTGGTCATCGATGTAAATTAAAAATATACACATATAAGAAAAGGCAGGGCTTTTTTTTTTTTTTTTTTTTTTTTTTTGCTGGTTTCTGTTGTTGCTGTTGGGGAGGGATAGGTTTGATGCAGGGATTAAGCTAAGCTACCGGTTTTAAAAATCTAAGTGCTATGTATTGAATGCCACTGATTTATGCATCTAAAAATGTCTACAAATGGCAAATGTTATGCATATTGTATCATACTATACAATGCGATTATTTTAAAAAATGAAATTGTTCCGTTTAGGATAAAATATTCAAGTACTGGGGACAGAAGACATTCCCTGCAAAAACAAGCAGCCTCTTCCCGAGCTTGTCGCCACACTGAAATACGTGAAATTGCCGTTTCTGTGGGTGTAAAATGGTTGCCTGTCAGCAATTTCAGACCGTTCAACCTATACATTCGTAAGTAAGACACAGCTGTACCTCTATCTGGTAGAATAACTATTGTTTAGTGACTGTCAGTGGGTCTCGGGGTCAAGAGAAACCACCTTAGAACGGGTCACTTTGGATCTAAGAGCCACTGCGGGTGGAGAATACGTTCTTGCACCTTTAGGAGTCTGTAACTTTGGGTGAGGGAGATAAATTACAGCGCGGTGAGATGCTGTTAACCTAACAGAGGCTGAGCTGATCCTACGGGGTATCGACCTTGAATCAGTCATTATCTAGGAAACGACCAATTAATTTTACTTTCTATTTTCTGCCATCTTCCTCCCGCAAAACACTTTTTTCCCCAAAAAAGCCATTCCGTATGTCAAAATTGGGATGTGTTCTCAGATTCCATTTAAGGAACGGGACCTGTGTGGATTTTCCTTCCCCACATCTCCAAGTCATAAATAGCAGAAGACCCTGGACCCCTTTCCATCAGCTCCAGTCTACAGAGCTGACTTCCCCTCTCTCAAGCTCCAACTGTAAACGGTTATTACGTGTCAGTCAGGGTCCGATACACGGAAATAGCACTCGTATTAAATAAGAAAATTAGAGAATGTCCAAAATCTCTATAGCATCAGCGGAACCAAAGCATATTTAATGCACGTGCCCCTCCCGTTTCCCCTGGGCATTAGCACAAAACAATGCAGTCCGTGTCCCGGGAACATAGCATGCGGAGCCTGGGACCTCAGTTATGACTCATTATAGTAATTAGAAAAGACAGCTTCCCCAATCCTGCTCCCCAAGGTGACAGACTGCGGACATCCTTCTGTGCCAGACCATGTTCGGGAGAGAGATGGGGACCGGGAATGGGTTGAGGAAGGGCTGCTCTATTCACATCTGCCTCCAGAAGCAAGCCTCCCTGAAAGCGAGGCCAGGCCATCGGGATGGTTTCAAGCTTATCTGACAAGAGGCACAAACCCCGCCACCCCCTTTTCCGCCCCCCAGTGGAAAGCTTTAAACAGGCTATTGTCAGAGCCCTGGGTACCTTTTCTCTCTTGGCTTTGTTCAGTATTTTCCTCGGCGGCAGTTTCCATGGCTGGCTTCATACCATGCACCAAAAATGCCTTTGCCCGCTCCCCCAGCACACACTTCTCCCCCTCCTCTGCCTTTTCTTTTGGACTCCCCTCCGGCTCTTATTTACGCCCGCGTGACTGAGAGCTGCTGTTCTTCACTACAGAAGATTACAGTCCCTTCCAAGATGCGAAAGTCTCGGCGGCGTCGATCTCCCTCTGCCTACTGGTCCAGAGAGACAGCTGCCAAGGAGCCGGCAGCCGTACGTCACCGAGGATCCCGGTTATAAAACAGGCTCCCCGCGCGCGCGCCGCTGCCCGCGTCCCGATGCGGCTCCCCGGGGCCCCGCGCCCCCACCGGGCTGCGCTCTCGCTCTCCTGCGCGCGCCCCGGCGCGCTCCTCTCTCCCCGCCAACTGCGCGCGGTGAATGCTAATTAATTCTCCCAGGAAAGAACAGATCTGTGACATCAGAGCAGGGGCCGCGCGGGAGAGAGGAGAGAGCCCCCTCCCACCACGTGACCCAGCCGGTCGGCCCCGGCGCCTGTTCCTCTCGGCAGAGCGCAGGTCTTCGCCTAAGCTGCTCGCTCTTTCCCACGGGGCCCCCTTACCGGGCATCAGTTTGTTTTCCTTCATTTTCCCCCCAGCCCTGGCAGGATCTAGCCAAAGGACTTCCCGTGGTCTCCATTTGCTTTTTCTTTTTTCGCTATGTCCAGAGAAAGACGAGTATATGATAACATTTATATGTGGAATCTTAAAAAAAAAAAGGCTACAACCGAACTTACTTACAAAACAGAAGTAGACTCACAGACATAGAAAACAAATTTAGGGTTACCAAGGGGGACTGAGGGGCGAGGGATAAATTAGGAGTTTGCAATGAACAGATACACACTACTATATATCACATAGAAAAACAACAAGGACCTACTGTACAGCACAGGGAACTATATTCAATATCTTGCAATAACCTATAATGGAAGAGAATCTGAGAAAGAATAGATATTTATATAACTGAATCACTATGCTGTACACGAGAAACTAACACAACAATGTAAATCAACTACACTTTAATAACAATGCATGTCTTTTGCACAACCTCTAGCGAGCCAGGTAGATTGATTTGAAAATATATATATTAAAAAGCGGAGAAAAAGTACTTAAGGGGGAAGAGAGACCAAATACAGATTTAACAATAGCAGTGTAGCAATTCAGTAACAGAACCCATTTCTTGATCTACAGCTAAGTTATATAATGGCAAGGGAAACTTTAGCTCAAGCCCAATTCATAAAAAAGGACCCATCCTTATTTAAAAATAAGCATAATATGCTACAAGTATATCTGGCTGGCGTTTTGGTGGCTCCTTGGAATAAAAAATCAAAATCGAGTGGCTTTTTCTTGTCGGATGTGGTTACTTTAATATGGAGCTTTATTACTTACAACTCCTCACTCAAAGTCAAAAGGCGGTTTTCGAGAGCATTCTGAATGTTCAGCAGAAAGGCTACTGTACCAATAATGATTTTGATTGTCAGTTTCACAAGTCTTCTTGCTTACCCAGATACTACTGGACCAATGTCAACCCATCTAAGCACAGAATCCTTTATCATGGTCGTAAGCCATGTGTTTCCAAGCATCACTAATTTCTGCACCATTTTTTTAAGCATTTGTTGGACCCACTTACCTGCATTGTCCCTATTTAAAAGATTTATCGAAACTCAGTGGATCTCTCAGGGTTCATCCACGTATGCTAAGCGAAAAACAGTCAGACTGAGAAAGACAAATAGCATACGATTTTACGTATATGTGGAATCTAAATAACAAACGAAACAAAATAAACAAAACCCAGACTGAATGATACAGAGAACAGATTGGTGGTTGCCAGAGGGAAGGGGAATTGAGGGGGCGAAATGGGTGAAGGAGATTAAGAAGTACAGCCTTCCAGTTACACGATACATTAGTCATGGGGACATCACGTACGGCATGGAAAATACAGGCGATAATATTGCATTCGCTTTGTAAGGTGACAGATGGTAACTAGCCTTATTGTGGTGACTATTTTGCTGTGTATACAAATGTTGGATCACTATGTGGTATACTTGAAACTAATAGAGTATTATATGTCAATTATACCGCAATTAAAAAAATTATAGACACTCAAGTCAAATGCAGGGATGGCCGTTGATAAGCACAGGGTGAAGGGCTCCCTGACCGAGAACACAGTCTGCTAGTTGCTTGGGTTGAACACCCATCTCAGAAGCACATATAAAGACAAGTTGGAGGCCACCCCCTCCAGAAAAAAACAAACGTCTCCCAGGTCAGGGGGTTTTGGTGCTCAACATTTTTTAAAAAGTGTAAGATCCTGAATCAAAAGCCTCTGACAACCTGATCTTTTAATGCATTAGTTTTGGATAATTCAATACCCCTGGTCTTGTTAAACCAGAAAAGACTGTGAAAACCAGTTTAGCCTGTTTCAACATTTTCTTTTATTTTTACATCTCATTTTTCACTTTGCCCATCGGCCTAGGAGACCACGCCCACCATCAACCATCCCCTTCAATTATGGCCACAGTCGATCTGATCTTATTGTCTCATGGCAAGGAGACTGAGAAGAACGGCAGCCTAAAATTTCAGACTTGCAGGAAGAGATTCATTTGTGATGCAGCTGACCTGCACAGGAGAACCTGATGATGTGACCAAACAGGATGGTCTTAAACCATTTGTGCAAAGACGGCTTAGGTGCATTCAGATAGGAAGGTGGCAACTGTTTTGTGACAGGCGTGTCCTCCCTCAGCAGTGGTTCAAGAGAGAAATGGTACCAAAACAAAAGTCAATTCAGCGCAAAAGGGGACATTTGTGATTAGCTATGTTACTGGTTTTCATTGAGAAAGTATTCAGTCAAAAGCAAAATTATCCAATTATAGAACTGGCAGAATAGAATAATTTAGGGGAGCTATTACTTAAGAATAGTATTTTTATTGAAGTATTGTTAATTTACAATGTTGTGTTAGTTTCTGGTGTACAGCATAGTGATTCAGTTATATATATATATATTCTTTTTCATATTCTTTTCATTACAGGTTATTACAAGGTAATAAATATAGCTCCTTCTTAGTACTTCAATTTAAAAAACCCTACCAAATTAAAAAAAACAAGAATAGTATTTTTAAGTGTTAGTAGAAGTGAGAAGGCAGAAGATGAAAGACATTCTAAATTTAAGGCCAACTCTCATTTTGTATCACAGTCACAAAATCAAAACCATTGGACAAAATCGTCACAAATTCTCCAACTGACAGTTTGATCTCCTTTTCACCTTGAAAAACTACAGACAATTCATCGCTTTTGCCTCATTTGCAACTTGATCGTTTTCTTTTCCTTGGACTGACCGTTAGTGTGACAATTCTACAAGTTACCATTGTATCACTTTAGAAGCAGCCTCAAAACCTCATTGGTGTGTATGAGAAATGACTTGAATCAGAAGAAAACATGATAGAGAAATGGTTCGCAGACAGACAGAAAACAGAACATAACATTTACAACATTTCTGAGATACGTGTCCATTTTGGGCCAGAAAATAACATGAGTATGTAGATTGAAGAGGATGGGAAATGTCTCCCAGAGCTGGAAATTATTCTTTGCGTCTCACAACACTGCCCCCCGCCCACTTCAGACACCGATCTCAAATCCAGGCTGTCCCCCGTGCTTCGGACCAGCTATACATGGAGCTTCCAATGACCCCCTCCTTGGGTATGATTAACTTGCTAGTGTCTCACAGAACTCATCGAAATATTTTACTGACTAGATTACTGGGTTTATTATAAAAAGAATATTAAAGGCCAGGAGAAACCTAAAATATGATTCTGCAAATCAAAGGCCCAATGAAGAGATGCAGAGGGCAAGGTCTGGGGAAAGGACACAGAGCTCCCAGCTCATTTCCACGTGTTCATCAGCCAGTAGCTCTCCAGACGCAGTCCTTGTGGGTTTTTTATGGAGGCTTCATTACGTAGGCATGACTGATTAAATGACTGGCCATTGGTAACTGAACTCAGTGTACGGCCCCTCTCCCCTCCCCGGACGTGAGGGGTGGAGGACAAAGGAGGAAAGGGAGTCGGGGTGGGAGTGCGAGAACCTCTGATCACGTGGCCGACTCCACTGACAACCAGCCCCCATCCTTAGGTTCCAAAAGTCCCTTCATTAACAAAAGACACTTTATCACTGCCCACCACAGGAAATTTCCCATGGTTTCAGGAGCTCTGTGCCAGAAATAGGACAAAGGCCAAATATATGTTTCTTATTACAAACTATAACATCACAGTCTCCAAGTACCATAAATTTGCCTTATTTTCCTCATATGATCCTGTGATCTCAATAGCTGATGGAAGTGTTAACCACAACAAGACCAAGGTGAGAGACTCCTGTGAGGGCCACTATGGACATCCTCCTGGTCAGGTAACTGGATGGTTGGTTCGTTCATTCATTCAACCAAGCTTCATCACGCACCTGCAGCATACCAGAGGCTGGTCACTATCCTGTTACATGACTCTGATTGTTCAGTCAGTTGGGAACTCACCAAGTTTTCCAATGATCCACCTACATATCCTTATCAGAGTCACACAGCTATCAGTAAAGTTAGCCAAACGTGTATTCCTTTCAACTTTCAGAATTATATTTTAGGTTTCTCCTGGCCTCAGAATGACTCCTCAGTGGGGAGTCATTAATCTCTAAGATGTTTCCATAGTCCCTCAAACCACAATTGATCCTTGAACAGCATGGGGGCTCGGGGCACTGAGGACCAGCAGTTGAAAATCTGAATATACCTTTACAGTTGACCCTCTGTAGACATGGTTCCAAATCTTCAAATCCGACCAACCTTGGATCATGTAATAGGTATTCAGAGGAAAGAAAAAAATCCATGCATAAGTGGACCCATGAAGTTCAAACCTGTGTTGTTCAAGTGTCAACTGTAATTCCTCTGAAACTGTCACACTCTATGGAAATTTTTTTCCCAAGTCCACCTCCCACTCAGTCCCCAAGGACAGAGTCTCCTCATGGCCATGCAGCTCCAGGCGACAGAGCATCATTCGTTCCCTTTCCATTCACCTCATTTGCCATTCTTGGCATTGACTCTGCTTTCTGGACCATCTCCATCCTCCTGGAGATGCGTGCTCCCTCCCTTCTCCTGAAGCCCCTTCACCTCACTCCTGAGTAAGGAGCTAAGACTACATTTGTGGAAGACATCATGGCGACCACCTCCGACAAAGACAGGCAACTCGTAGCCGGTGGCTGTCCCCAAGACTCAGCCATCTTAGCACTGCGACTCACCAGCCCTGGTACAAGCCTTTCTCTTTGCCCATCAAAGAAAATGAACACCCAGAGCAGCAACCCCAGAACCAAACACAACCTCATTTCACATTCTAGTGTGAAAATCCCTCACCTGCTTGAATGGATGAATTGTGAATAAACTGCATTTTAACAGAAATTAAGTGACTCTTACTTTCACACTACTCCCTAAGACAAAACCAAAGATGTGTTCTAGTAGCAAATACCTGAGCCTTTGGAGAGACTAGAGATACAAATACAGCAGGAATTTTTAAATCTTATGTTCAAAGCAGAAAAAGACACTATGAAGTGGTAGTAATATTCAAAATTATCATTCTTCTGTGCTGCGGTCAAGATATTGCCTAAGTTTAAAACACAGAAACTGCAGCATAGAGCCAGAGATTTAGAATGTGATTGTCCAGAATTGGGTCTTTGCCATCGTTAGACCTTCCCGGAAGCCTTAGCAATTTGGCAAAGCTCTGCTCCCATTACCAGAATGAAATTTCTAATTTTACATCCAACGTGGGTTTGAGTGCCTTTTGACTCCTTACTCTTCTTGCTCAATTATTCGCTTTCCTGTTGCGTTTCCTCAGTACCTCCTCTATATGTGTTATACTTCCCTTTACAGGGAAGGCTAAAGAGCTTCTTCCTTCATAGCACAAAGCTAAGAGCTGAAATGACCAAACTGGATGATGTACTGTTCGAAAACTCTTACAAACTGTAATGCTGCCTAAGTATCCGTCATCATCGTGAGAGTTTCTCCTTAATGGCAGAGGAGGTTCCTAGGCAGGGCAGGGCCATCGATCACAGGGCACGCACGGGAGCCTCCGGGAGCCAGCCTCTTCCCGCTCGAATCGGCTGTATTTAGCGACAGACAGCATCCTCCTTAGGAGACGCCAAAACCGTGACTGTTCAGATGGCAGACGCCATCTGAGAGGTGGTGAGCCTCCTTCTTCTGGCCAAAATGCCACTAAGCCTCATTTTGAAAAGCAGAGCAAGAGCACACACTGGGCAGGCGCAGGCTAAGGCGCCACGTGACGGACACAGGCGCAGCACGAGCGGTTTCGGCGTGCGGGGCGCGGGGCGGGGCGCGGGGCGGGGCGCGGGGCGGGGCGCGGGGCGGGGCGCGGGGCGGGGCGCGGGGCGGCGGCGTTTCTCCCGGTGCTGCAGCCCACAGCTGTCCGCTCCCCCAAAGTCAAGGCCAGCGCTGCTGCTTCTGTCCCATCTCTGAAAGCGGGGCTGCTCAACGTCCGCACGGGTGACAGCCGGGGCTGCATCACGGCGGGATCACTCTGGGGCCGTCCTGTGCACTGCAGGGGGCGGGGCAGCCACCCGGGTCCGTACCCGCGAGACGCCAGTGACTGCACCCTAGTCGTGACCACAAACGTCCCGAGGCGTTGCCAAATGTCTCCTGCGGGGCAAAATCACCCTGCTTGAGGGCCACTGACATCTCTCTCTTCCCTAAATTTCCTCCTGTGGGTCCTGTGGGTCCATGGTCCTCAGGCCTGGCTGCGCACTGGAATCATCTGGGGAGCTCTGAAAATGCGGATGCCTGGGTGCCGCCCTCACACATCCTGGTCTGATAGTCAGCGGCGTGAAGTGGGCACAAGAGCTTTAAAATTTTCCCAGGTGATCCCAATATGCAGTGAACTGGTCACTCCAACTGGCAGTGGGGCACACCAAATCTGTGCTGCAGTGACAGCGACACGATCAGAACTGCTTTATGAAAATTGTATCGACTACTGTTTGCTGGATGGAGAGGAGACGGGAGAGGCCAGAGTCAGGGTGACTGCACTCCACCAGAGAAGATGTGGAGACACTACACCCAGTCGAGGCAACAAGGTGATGGGAAACTAGGCATCAAGGTGAGGGAGATGGGATTCAGGGCTGAGTCCAGGAGTTCAGCGTGGATTCCTAGAAGGACGGCACATGGGGAGATCAGTGACGGAGGAGTTTCCTAGGGTCGCCGTCACAAAGTGCTACAAACCGGGTGGCCTTCCACCAGAGATTATTCTCTCCCAGTCCTGGGGTCTAGAAGTCCGAAAGCAAGATGTCTGCAGGGCCAAGCCCTCTCCAAAGGCTCGAGGGGAGCACCCATCCTTGCCCCTTCTAGCTTCTGGGGGTTGCTGGTGGTCCTTGGCTTATAGGTACAGCTTTCCAACCTCTGCCATCACATGGCACTTTCCCTGTGTGTCTGTGTCCCTTATCATGAGGACCCCAGGCACACTGAACTAGGGCACAGTCTAATCGAGTATGGCCCTGTCTTAAGTCGGTTACATCTACAAAGACCCTACTTCAGTGGGGGTACATTCACAGGTACCAGGGCTTAGGGCTTTGACATATTTTTCTGGGGGCTACAGTTCAACCCACAATGAGTGAGGTAAGTGAGTGAGAAAGTCTACCAAGTCTGGAAGCCCCGTGGGCAGTGTCCGTGCAGCTGCTCAGACTGGCTGAGTTTGGGCATGAAGACTTGGGCATTATCAGCAGAGAGGAAGCAATTACCATCATGGGAAGGGGTGAGATGCCCACAGAGGAGAAAGCCTTGTGGGACCACCCAATTCAGGGGTCTCTAGTGGAAGGACTACTCAGGGGATGCAGAGGATGCAGGAGACCTAGGGCAGGACCCTGTCATGGAGGAGGAGGGATTTCTGAGAAGGAAGAGGTGGTCCACAGTCCAGGCAGCCAGAAGGCCAGGACTCGGCAAAGGTCACTGAAAGGGAAAATTCCACTTTCCTTACCAGCATCAGTAGAAAGATAGAATGGAAAGCAGACTAGAGAGGAAGCAGGGGGAGCCTACTTTCTAAAGACACGTGACAGTGGCGGGAGGGCACGAGAAAGACGCCGGCAGAGTAAGGGGAGAAACACAGTAAGGAAAAGAATCCTGAAACATTTTATGCTGAAAAGGCGGTGGTGGTTGAAAGAGAGGGATTTCAGAAGAGGCAAGTGAAGGTAGAGAAAAAAATGAATGGATATCCTAGGACAGGCGGAGGGCCAGCTCTTGGGGGGAAATGGAGGGAAAAGGGACCGGTTCCCCAAGATGCAAGGAGTTTCATCTTAGAAGAGGTGGCGGGGGCAGGGAGGGAAAAGGGGCGACCTGTCCGGCCCTGAGAAGGGTACACTTGTTACTTGATGTAGTCCACGGCACAGCCTGAGGAGGGAGGGATCGTTAGCCCCTTTGACAGGTGATGTCACAGAAGATACGACAGTGTTGATCGCAGTAAGGAAGGCAGCTTGCCCTGAGCGCGGACTGCCTGGGGTCAGGAGTGGGGCTGAGTCTTCAGGAGGTCAGAGCCCAGAGGCAGAGCCAGGGAGATAACTCCCTCCCTGCGTGTCTCATCACCCTGGGGAGAAGTGGACCCCAGTATGATGGAGCCCCACGGAAAGCCAAAACCCAAACAAGGATCAGGTGATGGGTTTTGAAACTGGCTTTGATTAAAAAGGGGAAAGTTTCTATTTCTTCCTGTGTACGCAAGGCGTGCACCAGTCCCTACTCCATTAGCCAGAAACCCCAGGGCCCAGGGTATGCTCTTACTCGGAGGGAGCTGGTGGTTCAACCTCAAAGCTGGGTGGAACTGGGGTGCTCTCTGGGGGATTTTTCTCACATCATCTGCCAAAAGCCCAGCCCACGCCGTCCCCACCCAACTCCTCTTCTTCTCCTGGAAGGCAGAGCCCAAAGCCCACCTCCTTGGTTAAATCCACGCAGTCTCCTCTTCCTCCTGTCCTCCCCTCGGGCGCTGTTATAAATGCTGCCTCTCTGAATCACAGCTACTTCCGCTGGAGAGACACTTTCCTGCCTCCCACACAGGTGGGAGACCAAAACTTGTACCAACCAGGACCAAACTGGCCCTCAATGTTATACCCCTAAGGAAGGCAAGGCTCTCCATCTTTGGCCTTTTTGGGGCAGGAAGCCAGACATTTTCAAATTTAAAGTTAAATCACAAGTCATATGCCCTCTGGAAATTCTCAATGGAAGTTGGAAAATGACGGGATGAGCCCATCAGGGTAGGAATAAAGATGGTGCGGGCCCTTTAAATTCTGAGAAGTCAAAGGGCATTACAGGAGGCCTTCTTCATGCCTAGCAGCTTCTCCGGCTGGCTCCTCGTCCTCACCTCACTGTCCTCACTTCCTCACTGTGCAGGAGTCACTGTCACCTTTCCCTGAAGTGGGGTCAATGTGTGGATTAAAGGGTTTCTAGCTGTTGGGCTGCTGGGTAAAGGTTCTGTATCAGGCAGGCACACAGACTCTCACCTCCCTCTTGGGGAATCGACCCGCCCCCCAGGCCCACCCCCGACAGTGCTGACTTTGTGTAGATCTGAGCAGCGGAAGGCATCAACAGCCCCAGGGGCCGGTGATACCCTCCCACTCTGTACACTAGCCTCTTCTATTATCCCCAGGTGATACCCTCCCACTCTGTACACTAGCCTCTTCTATTATCCCCAGGTCATCACACAAAGACTGTAAGCACCATCTACCAGGGACACTTGGCCGGGTCCCTTCAAGAGCCGTTTCCACCTGCTGCAGGCCAAAGAGGGCTGGTTGTGGAGTGCAGGGAACAGGCTCAGCGCGCACCCAGCGGCCCAGCACACCCACACGAGACGTGAGGCTAGCGCAGGAGGGGTGGACAGAGGTCAGCACTTGGGGACTGAGGGTCCCTCTGTACCAGCGTTGCTGCAGGAACTTTAACCCATGCTTTTTCAGTTTTGCCTTCACGACGGCATTGAGAGGCCCGCATAACCACCCACTTCGCATAGACGAAGGATCCAACACCAAAGGGAGCCAAAGGGACTTGCCAAGGTCACGCAGGCGGTCAGAGGCCGAGCTGAGTCCTGACTCAGCCACTGGATGTCAAAGCTGGGAACTCGTGAGTCAGGAAGCCACGACGGAGGCCAGGAGGTCAGGTGCACCAACTCAGAGAATCCGGGTCGCCACCAAAGCCTTGCTCAGAAAGACAAGAAACAGGGGGCCGCGAACATCCGCGGAGTCAGGCTCCCTCGCCCGCTGGCTTCCAGGCCAGCTCCACCATTTACCACCTTATTATACCACACGACCTTTCTGAGCCTCAGCTTTGCCATCTCTTAAACGGGCTCTTAGAGATGGCCCTTCGTCAGGTTACTCAGGGCAGCGAAGGACTGCACGTAGAGTCTCAGCACAGTGCGTCCTCCGCGCTGCTTACGAAGGGCTGTCACTGCTGTCCTGTGTTGTCCATGCTCCCACCAGCATCACAGGTCAGAGGAAGAGGCGGTGCGAGGAAGGAACAGCTGCTGATTCTCTGTCGTTCCAGATCCGTCCTTGTCCCTGACGGGTTCACTTCCGTGCCCTCGCCCGGCCTGACTGGATGTCTAAGGGCACGCCCTACCCGACACCTGCCCCCGACCTCCCTGCCGAGATACAGCTTGGATGCAATGCCTGCGAGTAATCTGCAAGTAAATCAATGGAACTGAGATGAACAAGGGAACGCGATTAAAAAAGAGGTGCCTCCAAGGGCACTCTTCAGCAAATTGTCCAGATTGGTTTCTGGAACCTGGAGGGTGGTGCTGACACCTGGGTACTCAAGATCAAATTAGATTTGCCTCTGATTTTTTTTTTTTTAAATCACAGAGAGTCCCGCTCTCAGAAGGGCCTCAAGCTTGGTTTCACATTCTTCTGTCAATGTCTGGAAATTCTCTATAATTTGATCTTTGAACTTGGGTTCTGCAAGTGAAATCCAATGGGACAACGGAACATGTGTATAAGCAGGGGACCTATGCATTCCTTGCCCCCTCCCTGCGTACAGCATTCACAGCACCCCATGCACAGGATGCCGGTGGTCCACAAGGCACGGGAAGTTCAGTGAGATTCACTGTCAGTACAGGGGAAGGAAGTTATGTCTACCATTGAGTGCGCACTGGCTCTGTCTTGCCGGTCATGATGACGTGGGCAACTCACCTCTCAGCCTGTTTCCTCACCTTTCTCTCCACGTGACCTTCCTGAAACTACCTACTCAGATGAAGGACGATGGGCATCCCAAACAAGCAGTCTCACACCAAGTGATTCTGATAAACACATCAAAGTCTGAAAACCACTGATTTGTGGAAGAGTATGATTCTCCAACATGCAGCTTGACAGAATATTTGAGATTTACCAGTACGGAGCTTGACAAGAGAATATGTTAAATTTACTTTCTGATGTTAGAATGCCTGTTCTTCCTACTTCAGGGAAACACCTAGGATTGGCAGATCTGTAACTCAAATGCCCTCAGATTAAAGTCTACAGAAAACCAGTGCCTTGTTGGATCAGCTGCTGGGTGGTCCAGGGTTGCTATAAAATATGAACTGCACAAAAATGTGAGCTATTTCATTTAGTCTACTGCTGGTGAGAATCTACACTACAAAAGACCAAGCCCCACATATTTTAAAATATATTCACATTTATGCAAATACCATATTTTATTAAATTGCCTCTTCTGTTTATTTTCTGGGATAGAAATTAGGAGAAGTAGGATGAAGTCACTTAAGTGACTCCACTACTTTACTCCACTAAAATAATCAGTGGGCTTTGAAAGTTGGAAACCATCAATGACATACTGTATTGTGAAAAGCAATCTATTTTTTTCTTTAAAGCTATGAGGACTAGGTCAGGTGAAAGTCATCTTCTATGCTGACCTCACAAGTCATTTGATAAAATCTTTTTTGTATTTTGGGGGATGAAATAGCGAAATGCCGGCAACGAGCCAGTATACTTGAAAACATGCCTGCATTCTGTACTTGCAATCAACAAAATTTAAGGTCACTTAATCATACACTCAAGCGGAATCAGACTGGGATACTGTGCTTTCAAAGTAGTTGCTAAATGATGGATGTCATTTCAGAGCGGAAGGTTTCTAGTGTTGTGCCGTTTGGGCTTTGTCCTTGGTCTGCACCATGCAGATAGATGGCAATGCCGCGTAGGGTCCTAAGAGGGCCAGGCACTTCATCTTACCAACGAGGCACTTAAGATGAAGCCACCAGAGTCAAGCAACCTAGAATTTCTTCACAGAAACTACCATGAGAAGAATTTGGTTCCATTCTTCCCTGATTTTCTGGCCTGGCTTAAAATCAGCATTACACACACACCAAATTCTAAAGCAGGAAGAAATTTTCTCAAACCGTCTAGCTCTGCTCTCCTTTTTTGGTGCGTAATCAGGAAAGACAGGGCCAAAGATTTGGGTCTCGTGACTCACAACCAAACAAGCTCTTGTTTTCACGTGATGCAGAGTTATCAAAGTAAATATTCTGTTGGGATTAGGTCGAAATACCAGATCTGAAATGCACACATGTTTGTGTATCTTACAAAATATCTTACAAAAGTAAATCGTATTAGGCCACAACAGAGTGAAATGCACACAACAGCATAAATCTTTGGTAATCAATGCTTGTTAATGTCAATTTATCTTTTTAATGAAAAGCCACTGATAAACCATGCCAGTGGGTTAAGTACCTAATGCATGCCATGGGCTTTGCACAGGAGCTAGGAACACTCAATAAAAAGTAGCTGCTATGATTAATAGGCAAGACCGGAGTGGGGCTTGAAATGCTCCTTCACGAAGGCAATAAAGCTCCAGGATGGAGCTTGTCAACCAGTCCCAGCCAGAGCGTAATGGATGGATAATGGTCACCTGCTCCACCCACTCTCAGGGGGCAAACCTAGGATTATGGGCAATTCCCAGCCCCCAGGCTGAGATCCCACTCAGGAAAGCAGATCAAAGTGCAAGGGAGTGGTAGCAGTATAAAAGAATAGAGGCATACATTTATAAAAAGAAAAAAAGGCAATCAGTGCACATCTCCATGCTTTATCATTCCTAACAAATTGGAACTTCTCACTAATAACCGTAGCACACGAGTGTGATCTGTTCCCCAGCTGAGAAAGGATGCTTCAAGGGAATATGAAATGCCTCTAAAGCACTGAAAATGATAAAGCATTAAGAGATTCCAAGCTTTTGTTGTTGTTAAACCGCCAAAGGAGAGATGCTCACTACTGTTTGCAATCGGAGAAAAATAAGCACATTCTTATTTGGGTTAATTCTTCACATCCCAAACTCAGTATGAATTTTTTGCTTTTTTTTTTTAAGTGCCTGATTCTAGCGGTTGGCATATCAAGATAAATTGACCATGACACTGTGAAACTCTAATATATTTAGAACATTTAAACATTTTCAATTGGCCATCCTGATAATGAGCTTGCTTCAAATGTCAAAAACCGTGTTTGAGGGATCTGCTGTGTAACCTTTCCTGCTGCTCTGTCAGTTTCACGGGTAAACTGACAGGTAATTTGTCATGTTTACGCCAAACAGTTGATCAGTCAATATGCTAATTATCCAGTATATTTACTCCTTTAAAAAAAGGTAATTTGGTTATTATTTTTTTTTTTTACTAATTATTGCTAAACCCAGTGGAAGTACTCAAAGGAAATGAGATACGGATTTTGAACTCGTTAACCCCATGCTTATTTCAATACATTCTGAGGGACAAAGACAGACATTATTTCACAACTTAAACTGTTAGCATTAAACATGATTATTTTTATCATTGTGAATAAAAAAACAGTAAACCTTTGCCAGAAAGTGTAACTTTTGAACTTTTCAGCCAGAACATTTCCATTCCCTTTGTGTTCCTCTTCCTCACTCAACAAAAATCCAGATACATCATTATTTCTCAATTAAAAACATTTTAACGGTCACCGCTGGAAATTCACAGGAGACGTCAAAGGCCCACTCTTTCTTTCCTTTTTAATTACTTGCAATTGACTACTAGCAACACCTAAAACCAGTTCTAAAACTTAAGTCAGTAACTCATTTGTTCACTTAACACACATTTATCACATGCCCAGGATTGTGCTGGGCACTGTGATGTTTTGCTTTTTTTTTTTTTTTTTTTTGGAATCAGCCCTTAATATTTTTAATTGAGATGTGATTGACATATAACATTATATTGGTTTCAGGTATACAACACGGTGATTCAATATTGGTACACATTGTGTAATGATCACAAGTCTAGTTGACATCCATCACCTTACACAGCAATTTTTTTTTCCTTATGATGAGAACTTTCAAGAGCTACTCTCTTAGCAACTGTCAAATATAGAGCGTTACTAAGTATAGTCAGCATGCTGCACATCAGGCCCCCAGGACTTACGGGTCTTATAACTGGGCGTTTGTACCTTTTGACCCCCTTCACCCATTCCGCCCACCCAGCATCCCTGACAACAACCAGTCTTCTCTCTGTATCTACACTGGCTTCTCATTTGAGGAGCAAGGGAGCTCCTCGGAGCAGAGGGACACCTTCACTTCCGATTCAGCAAATATTTATTCATCCCCTACCCACCGATGTGCGGGCGCTGTCACGGCAGCTGGAACCACAGCGCATCCACCTGAACGCAGACTCCGTGTCCGATTTGTTCCTGCGTGCAGGCCACGCATCTGGCCCTGGGCAACTGTTACCAGTGTCGCTGACTGGCCACCAAGAGGGCTCTGGTCCTTGGCTGCCCGGAACTCACACAACCCACAACCCTCAGGAAGACGTGGGGGAGCCACAGCTGATCTTGGCGGGCTGGGGACAAGGAAGGCTTCAGAGAAGAACACTACTTGATTGGGTTCCTGACGGGTCAGGAGCAGGAGTTTTCTCCCTGTGATACGTTTAGGAATTTCACAATTTCTTTGGGAGTCCTAGACTCCCCTGTAAAAATCAGGAGTTTAAGTGTTTCTCCAGCTCGACCTGGGAGGCAAGTTACTCAACTCCATCTCAGATCCTCACCAGTGACCCTCTTAAAGGGACTGGGAGATTAAAGAGAACGTAGCAAAGTGGTGAGAACAGTTCCTGGCTCCCATATGTAGTGTTCACTGTATTTCAGTGTCGATAAAAGCTAATCATTTACACGTGCCTTTTCAAAGCTGTCATTATATGATACTTTTTTCCAAGTTGTAGCATCATGATCTGTAGGCTGCCGGAACCACCAAGAACTCGGCGAGGGTTCCGCACATCACCGAGTTTCAAATCAGGGGCAAGAAGTCTGGTTTTCGGGGTCTGCTTAGCTCCAGTTTCATCCAACCTTTACGCGTTTATAGTGAAACGTGTAAGTACACGATCACTGCTAGATGTGAACACGCTCAGCCAGACACGCACTAGCTCCAGCTCCTGCGGACGCGAAGGGAGCAGCGGCTTACAGGCACACCGAAGCTGACTCAGAAACGCATACAAACGCATACTGATCTTATGCCACCTGTTGAGGTTTTAAAAACAAACAAAGGAAACATGTTAAGCCATCACTTTGTGATCTACGCGCGTTTGAACAAGACAAGTCTCGGGCCTGCGACCAGCAGCAGTCACTAAAATAGGTGGCTGATCTGCTTCTTCGCTACGAGATCATCAGTCTGCTATGATTTTAACCAGCATTAAAGATTCATAGAAGCTGTTTATGAGCTTCAGTTCTAATGAGAACGCTTGCACCTATCACACCAGCAAACAAGATCCCACCAAATGAAAGACTCCAGACCTTAATGTAACAAAGAAGCAAATCCACACAGCATCGTTCACTTAATACCTGTGCACATCCAGGTACATGAGCTACTTTGTAGAGGCAATTGAATGAACTTTAACCCTAATTTCTAGCCAATGACAGACACTCCATGGGTATGAGGAACCTCCCATTTTTAAAGTGCAAAGATTGATCATGTTTGAGCTTTTCAGAATTTATCGGGAAGAGAAACAAAGATGCAACGCTTAATTTTTTAACAAAGTATGTTTAGAGACCACTGCAGTAAAGACATCCTGTATTTTCTTTACCCACCTAAAGCGTACAACCATCCGTATCTACCCAGTACTCAACGCAAACGTAGAATTCAATTAACATTCATTTTGTAGTTTTGATGATATAAAATCCTAGAACCCACAGGGTACACAACAGGTAGACATGACAGGTATACGAATCGCATCTAACGAGTCGTGTGAAATTTCAATTTGGAAGCACTTTTGCAGGTCTTAATGGCTGTTTGCTACTGCATGTGTTATTCTTCAGTTATAAAATTCACACTTTAAAAATACTAACTGAGCTATAATGTGTCCACGAGGAATTTAATCAATGTACTTCCCCACATAAAAATCAGCCACTCAGAGCAGATAGGAAAATAGGTTTTTCCTGCTGCTAAAGGGAGCATGCCACATTCAACACTGTCATCTCACTGTACAGAAATCCTGGCTAAATTTGCCACATAAAAATCACAGTTGCATGCAGGAAAATTTAGCTACACATCTACTTATCCGAGGGGAGAACCAATGGAGGAAGCGGAGACTTGACAAAAATAAACACAGCCCCAAAGGTCTTAAACCGTGGTCAGACCGGCTTTGAAAGCGTAAAGATTTAGATCACACTTCAGTCAGGACCCTGGCATAATCAAGTTTTTGCTGCCATTTCAAAACTCTGATTTTCATTTTTTTTTTTCTCTTGGCTGGTCTAGGCGGTGGCAGCCCCCTCCTCCACGTCCCGTCCCTTGCGTAATTTCCCTGCCTTGTCGCATTTAATACATCATTTTCAGCACAGAGCCTTCCTGCGAGGGGGACGGCGGGGCCAGCGAGCCCAGGGGGACCCACTCATCTGGGGTGGGGGGGCGCACCCCCCAGGGCCATCACGGGTGACTGGAGAGGCCGCCCAGCTCAGCCCCTTTCTCCCTGCACAATGCGGGCCGAGCCCTCAGAAGCCGCCTTCACCTTCTTCATCATAGTTCATATCTCAGCTATGACAGGCTCAAAAAAGACTCGGAGGGGAACTGTGCCTCAAATTAGCATTTTCCTCCCCTCCACACAATAGAGGCTTTTAAGCTTCTGCTTTTTAAAAGCAGGGGAGAGAGAGGAGGAGGGGCAGAGCCAGGCTGCTCTTAGCAACAGTGTCTGAATGTCAGGATCTGCCTCCCCCAAGGCAGCTGGCGCGCTTTCCCATTTTCTTAAAGCAAGCCTCCCCTTAGACGGCCTCAAAACTCATTAGAAAATATCTATTGGGCCACTGAGTAATTAGCAGCTTCCCTCTTACTAAATTGCAATCAAACTCTTTGATTAAAAAAATAATCATTACAAACCCTCCACTCTCCCTCGGGAGCTTGACATCGCCCTTCCTCCTGGAGAAACTGACAAAATGAAGAAATCCGGTTATAGTAAATACTTACTAAGGGGGAATCCTCAGAGGGGGCACCCTTGCCATGTTTGCTTGTACGTTTCCAATCTCCACTAATAAAAAGGGGACAGAGGACTGAAAGGCACCACGGCCCTGGACTTGACTACGGAGTGCAAGCCATCATTTCACGTCACTGGTCCTCCTCAGAGGCTGTCCTTGTCACCTTTGTCTTTGCTAACGGAGGGGCTTAAAGCTGCAACAGGCACTGGCCGGCCAACCAGACTGGAACGTTTGGAGGGTCCTAAAAATATCAACCTAGTAAATCTCTAAGAGGTCGCAAAAGAAATAAATGAGTTGTGTTCCGTGCCACTAAAAAGTAATTCTCCAAAAGATTGAGTCTGAGCTTGAGGGGGTTGAGAAATTAGGATTTCTCTGGCTCAGAATCAATTCTTTGAAAGGGCTCTGAGCCCTTTAACAGTAACCCAGAACCATCAGGGATACCTGAAATGCCTCCCGCAGACTCCACTTCCTTCCCTGTGGCCAGATGGATGGTTTTCAAGGTCCCCCCCGCAGGGGAGATTCGGAGTGCTGCCATTCTCCCAAGGGCCAACATGGAGCCGGGCACCAGCTCGGGCTAAGGTTGGCTCTGGAGAGCAGCCCTCCTGCCTTCTCCCTCCCTAAAGTGAGGAGTGGCCTAAAGTGATGTTGGGGGCCATCTGCTCGGCCTCCCAACCATGTCCCACAGAGCTATCTACAGTCTTCTGCCTTTATTAGATGCTTAGATATTGCCCCTGCCCTGGGCCCGCGTTTCCCACACTGGGACCAAAGTACATCTTCATGCACGTTATCCAGTCTCCAGTCACTGACCCTGACTCAGCTTCTCTCTCTGTTTTCTCTGACCACCCTCCCCAAATCCTCCATCTTGGGTTCCCACCCAAGATGGCTCCCACCTCCATCTTGCTTTCCCAGCTACAGCACGGGCCCCGGCCCTTTTTCTCTGTTAACTGATGTTTCACCGGCTTGGATGGTTTCTCAGTTGGGGCCTTTTCTAATTCTACGTCCCCAAGTCCAACAACTTAAAAACCAATGTTCAAAACAATAGCTTAATTCTCTGCAATTTGAGCTACAGGCTCAATGCAATCAAATCAAAATCTTTTTTTGTAGCTATCAACAAGCGAATTCTAAAGTTCTTACGGAAAGGCAAAGAAACTAGAACAGCCAAAATCATTCTGAAAAAGAAGAACAAAGTCAGAGAACTCACATTACCCACTTTCAAGACTTAACTATAAAGCTACATCAATCAAAGCAGTGTGCTTTTCACAAAAGGGCAAACACTTAGGTCAGTGGAACAGAACAGACAGCCCAGAAATAGACCCACACAAATATTGTCAACTGACTTTTGCCGAAGGTAACTCGACAGAGAAAGGATATTCTTTTCAACAAATGGTGCTGGAGCAATTGGATGTTCATATGCACAACCTGAACTGAAGACGTATACATCCAACAAAAATGAACTCCAAACGGATCACAGGTCAAAATGTAAAACGTAACACTATAAAACTCCCGGAGGAAAATATAGGAGAAAATCTGCATGAAGTGGAGTTTGGTGATGGGTGTTTAGATACAACACCAAAAGCAAGAGCCACACACGAAAAAAGTGCTAAGATAGATTTCAAAATAAGAGCTTAAGAAAGCAGGTAATAGTTGGTTGACAGGTTTCCAAAGACATTTGCTTCCTCATAGCTCATGAGTTGATGTGAAACACCTCTTCCTCCTGGATGATGCCACAGCAGGGCTGGAGTCCTGTCCTCCGTGGGGAACCTGGAGGAACATCACCCACCCCCAGCGCTCAGGCTCAGCCCTGGTCTCCTGGTCTGTGACCCTCAGCGCCCTGAGCCTCCCTGCTCTCTGAAGCCACTTCCTCTCTCACCTCGTGCTAAGCCGGTGGTTAAAGCACGATCTGCTTCCCTGCCCGGGGACCCGGAGGGCTGGGGCTGGGGCTGAGAATTCCCCTTCCCCCGCCCGCCCAACTCGGTGTCTAATGCTTAGTATGTGCACAATAAATATTTTTTAAAAACCCAAAACACTGACAAACATTCAGACGACATTTGTTGCGCTCCTACTTCCAGTCAAGCACCGCCTAGAAACACCTGCCCAGGTAAGAAGGTATTCCTCCTCCCCTGCGCTCTCCTCCGTCGCTTTGGCTACACCTGCCATCTCCGTATGATCCATCCGGAATGCTGAAGAGGCTCAGTGAGGTGCCCGGTCTCTCTGTTACGAAGTCACCCTATTAGATTCAAATGCTTTCTCTAGGTTGAAACTCCTCAATTCTAAATTTTAGGCCACGGTTGCTTGTCTAAGTGCCAGGGGCTCATTTACAACACACACACACACACACACACACACACACACACACACACACACACACGTATGTGTATATATGTGTAGACAGTCACATATCTGTACATATATACCCAGATGAAGGATGAAGAAAGTTCTGATGGGGATTTGGAAGGTGATTTCAACTTCGAATATTTTAATTTTAGAAGGATGGAAATGATTTAAGTAATATTTACACGTGGATGTATACTGGGTATGTGCATGTGTATGGCGTATGTGCACACACAATATATGCATCGATACATGCTCAAACACACATGTATACCTGCATTTGCAAACACCTCACATATAGACAGGCATATATCTGGATGCACATCGATATACACACATAGAAATATACATCGTGCACAAATGCAGGTCTATACATTCACGCGCATGACACACCCGCAAACCATGGTGTGTGTGCACCTACATGCATGCATACCTGTGCCATGGACACAATACAGACTTACACATACACGTATTTTCGCTTAAATATTTCACATCCTTCTAAACTCAGAATGCGCTAAGTTGAATTCCTCTCCACCCCCATCTGATGCCTCCCTTCCAGCTTCCCAATGCTCTCCCTCCTGTCAAAGGCATCACTTACATTTTTCAGGCATTCGGAATTTCATCTCCTCCACTTACCAGCTAAGTCACCTTGGGATGTGATTTAACTTCTACCTCTCTGGACATCCGTGTCTACATCTGTATAACACTCATACTATATTCCCACATCACTATATTATTTGGAACAATCATTTAAAGGCTATAAAACCCCTTTCTATACAATATACACACACTCTCTCTCTCTAAAATAGACATTAGTTGGCTCTGACTTCTCCACATTGGATTAGTTGCCAGATATGTGTGTGTGTGAGTGTAGTTCAAATCCATCCCTGCCTCTTTATCCAATCTCTCCTGGCCGCAGCTTGGACAGTATCCGTGGCTGTCCAGCTGATAATCAACCTCCACAATCTCCCATCTCAAGTCCCAGATCAAGGCTTATCTGTCCAAAATGAACACTTCCATTGAGTTGTCCCCACAGTCTACAATGGAACCCCTGCCTACTAGATCGGATTGGCTCTCGTGGACCCACGTGGACCTCCATCCTCCAAACCAAGCCATCCATGCTCACCCGCCACCAGGCCCTTCTTGCTTCCCCACGTGTACCTTCTTGCCTCCGCTCCTTAGACCAGATTCCTCCTCACTCTTCCCTCTCCTTATCCACTTGTTCTAATTCTATTCATTTTCAAGGCATCAGTCAAGGGCTGCAGCTTGTGGGAACCCTCCCAGTGACTCGGTTCTCACCACGCCTCAGGTCTATTTCCCCTTAAATTACCACGTTTTGACATTCTTTTCCTCCAAAGCGTCCATCTGCTTTTTCCCAAAAAGGCTTTAACTTCTGATGAGACCCAGACCACGCATGTTACTTCTCTGGTGCTGTGCAAAAAGCACCTCATCAAATCTGAGAAAGATGTGGTCACATTCAATGAGAACCCACTGATTTTTCAAATAACAGCTGGAACATTTGAAAGTCTTCTGTCCTATGGCTTTTAAAATAAGAATACAATTTTTCTATCTTAAAGAAATAAAAATGGACCACAGAGGACCACCTCTTCTAACAAATTGGTAACTCAACAGCACTTCATTACCAGAGAGGAAACATTTGGCAAAGTGTACGATAAAGTGTAAATTTACATATCTAATAGATGACATTGGCGGCGTAGAAACACCACGTGGTTTTAATTTTCCACCTACAGTTTGCGCAGCCCACGGGCTCAGAATGACCTCAATCTTGAACAGGAGGCACATCCATCTGCCAGCAGTAATTGTTTTATTGACCTGATTAAAGAACAACTATTTCCATGGTCAAAAAGATCTATGCAAACACATCAGCCTTAGGCACACAATGGCAGTAATTGGAGATGCGTATTTCCCTAATTAAAATAGGAGTCAATGGGCAGAACTTAAAATAATGTATGATTAACATTTACTCAACATATTTCTTTCACTAGTTAAAATGTATGATTAAGCCAAAACCTAGCTTTAAAAAAAAAACAAAAACGTTTAATTGAAACATTATTGACTTACCATATAATTCACCCATTTAAAGTATACAATTCAATAGTTTTTAGTTTATTCCTTCCTTTCCACTTGTTTCAGTTCTACAGTTGTAACTGTCACCACCATCTCATTTTGAAGATTAGGGGCACCAGCGGATTCCATGTCTAAGGAGGTTCCATTTCCTGGTTCATGGATGGCCGACTCCTTGTGTCCTCACATGGCGGAAGGGGTGACGGAGCTCTCTGGGGGCTCTTTTATAAGGGCACTCATCCCACTCGGTGAGGGTTCCACCCTCATGACCTCATGACCTCACAAAGGCCCCACCCCCTAATACCATCACATCGGGGATTAGGTTTCAACACATGAATGGGAGGAGGGGTGGTCACAAACATTCAGTCTATAGCAATACCCTTGTTGAAAATCAATTGGCCACAAGCATAAGGATTATTTCTGGACTTTCAATTCTATTCCAGGGGGGTGGGGTTACAGCTCAGTGGCAGAGCACATGCTCGGCATGCACAATGTCCTGGGTTCAATCCCCGGTGCCTACATTAAGGGGAAAAAAAATTCTATTCTAGTGGTCTATATGTCTGTTCTTATGCCAGTACCACACTGCCTTGATTTAGCTTTGTAGTTTTGGCTATCTTGGGGTTCCCAAGAATTTTTTATAGAATTCTATTTTAACACAAATGTTGGTTAAAATAAAAGTGACTGGAAAAACCTAATTTCACATTGGACTGATGTTCATTAGATGACAAAAACTTTTAGTGCCTTAATGTTCCAACAGTTGAAAGGTGCTCTGATCACACATAAATCCTATGAAAGTCAAACACTCCATTTAACAACTTCATCAACTTAGTACATTAAGAATTATTTGAACAAATAAATGCCATATGATATCACTTATATGTGGAGTCTAAAAAAAAAAAAAAGGACACAAATGAACTTATCTACAAAACAGAAACAGACTCACAGACATAGAAAACAAACATGGTTACCAGGGGTTAAAGGGGGTAGAAAGGGATATATCAGGAGCCTGAAATTTGCACCTCTTGGGGAGTGATGGAAATGTTAGCTGTCTTGATTGTGGTGGTGGTTTCATGGGTGTATCAAGTTCAAGTTGTACATCTGAAATCCGTGTAGTTTACTGTACAGGAATCAAAACACAATAAAGGTGTTAAAAAAAAGAATTATTTAAACAAATAGCATCGACACTATTATTCCAGCTGGATGCAATAAGATGACTGCCAAGTCATTGTACACAAAGAGACTCAGAGCACAAGGAACTGGAGGTCAATGCTGGGATTTGGAAGGAGCTTCAAACTTAGGTACGACAGGATGTTTCATGATGTGGTCCACACCATTTTCCAGTTGTCTGCAGCTACAGGTGGTTCCCCCCTCCCCACCCTGAACCTACCAACATATTTCAACACTGTGTCTGAGCTCTCTCTCTATGGCTTTGAGCTCTCTAACCATTCTTTACCACTGACTACACTCTACACAAAAATCAGAAAGCAAAAGAGACAACTCATTGTCTTCATTATAAATTCAGAACAAGAAAGCTGGGCTATATCTTGCCTCACTTATTCGGGTATCTCCTAACATGTGCCAGAATGTTGTCTTTTCTGCAGTAAAATTTAAGCACTTGAAAGGTTTCCATCTTTTTCAGTATTTACTTAGGAAAATACACTGCCATTTTCCATCTCATAGCATTTTTGTTCATTTGTATGAAATGGCCTTCTATCCAACCTATTCCAACAACCTATCCCCAAAAGGTTTCTCACGTATGGAGAAGATAGATTTTATTTTCCCATGCAAGAGGAAACTGGGGGTAAAAATCCTCTTTCTGCTCCAATATATATTTTTTGTATTTATATTCCACTAAAAGTTATTTAGCTTTCAGCGTACTACCGGTTATATATTTATAAGTGAAATGCTAGGGTTTTGTTTCAATCTTTAGCATTCCACCATTCCTACGGGATGCTTCAGCTTCTGAAGACTGAGGACAGCCAGCCCAGCAACTTTGCAAAAACTTTTCATGAACAGGTGTTGAATTTTCAGTTGCATGTTCTTTAAGAGAACACATCTGCACAGAACCCAGGGCAACCCCGAAATCAATGGCCCCCATCATGTGTTTTCTCTGAAACTTCCCCTGCTCCATGTAGGAAGCTGTGTTCTTTGAAGATTCCTCCCAAGCCACGAAGGGGCACCGTGGAGAGAATGGGCAGGGGTCCTATTCCACAGAGGAGAGCACCCTCTTTCCTCCGTTCCTTTCTCCCTCCCTCCGTTTCCATCTGGCCCCTCCTCCACCATTTGGCTGCCTCCCCGTGACTTCTAAACCTCTGGTTCTTCCCCCCCCGAGCCCTGTTCCTTTTCCATACTTGCATCAACTCCGCAGAATTCTGAATTTCCACGCATCTCTCTATGGCATCTCCCAGTCACCCCAGAATTTCTAGACCCGCTCATCTAATTCTGATCTGCGTTCCTGGGTGCTACACTCATGTTCCCAAGGCCGCCCTTGAACCCCAAACCACTCTGTCCACACCCACTACTCATGAAAAGGCTGTCTGATGCCCCTGGAGGCTCAGATGTCTGTCTTCCAGTTGCGTACAGTGAAGGGTCAGGAAACTGACTGTGACCAACCAGAGCCAATCCGGACTTCTTCCCTCTCCTCACCACTCTTTTTTCTTTTTTAAACTAACTGTTTCTTCTTTAACTAGTCATCTTTCCTAGTCCTGACTCACACGTTTTAGGCAAATGGCGGTACCGCGGTGGGCCGCCAACACACGCAGTAATGGCTCGTGTCTCGGCCTCATCGGATGCGCGTTTGGTGAGGGCGAGGGCTGTCTCTGGGCACCACCAGTGACACTGCTACTAACGGACAAAGACAGGCGGATGGCTGGGTTGTTCCATCAATATGTCTATTCCCATTGAGCTTTTCTGCCCAGCATTTGCCATGTTTCCACGTGGTAAACACAGAAATGTGCTACTGTAAATGCCAAGTCACCAAATCGGTAATAATATAAAGAGGAGACCTTATGAAACTATCTGAGATGAACAAAAATACCGCTGGGCATGTCTGCAAACATCCTGACACACAAGATGCTGCCCAGCTTCCAGGTGCTGAACAGAAAAATTTGGCAGGAAATCAGTTAAAAACAATAAAGTCATTAAAAAAAAAATCCAAACAAATTTTAATATCATTAAACATTCAGAGACCAAATTTTAATATTTGCCAATAATTTTCTCTCTCAAAGTCTACTTTAAACAAGAATTCTTATTCTTTATACATTTCAGTACATTATTTCTAAATGCAAGGCATAAATATTTCATCTAAACTCTAACGCAATATTAATCCCACCTATGTTTTTGCATAGTTTGAACACATGAATTATGATTCTATTCAACCTCGTTTCTCGTCATCACTCAGGCCCTCACAGTATCAATTTCTTTATAGAGAATGGAAGTGTTTGCTAATCCATTAGCCACTCAGCTCTAAGTGGATTAATGCTGGCACATTAGGAAATAGCTCCTATATATCACATCAAAGGAGTAATTTCAATATTGGACTTTATAATAAAGCCAAAAAGGCCCTCCACATTACAGCTTTAACGCTTGCTTAAGAGCAAGGTTCTTTCTCAAGCAACTTTACGAATACTATGATTTAAATATTAATTGGTTACAAACTCACCGTTATTTAATTATATTGTTTCAAGACACAGAAGGTGAAGTAGAGAATAAACATCTATATTTTCTTTCTATATTCTCAGCCAGGAACCACATGAGTGTTCAATGGCCATTATAAAGATATTAAGGGATCTACCAAAAAATGAACTAAGAATTTCAAATAGTTTTCCACCAACTAGAATGGCCATAACCAGAAAGATAATAACAAGTGTTGGTGAGGACATGGAGAAACCAGAACCCTCATACATCGCCTCTGGCAAGACTATAAATGGTGCTGTCACTCTGGGAAACAATATGGAAGGATCTCAAAAAGGAACACAGAGTCACCCATATGACAATTCTACTCCTAGGTATATACCCAAGAGATGTGAGAACATAGGTCTTCATGTATTAAAAACTCAGACATGAACGTTCATAGCAGCATTGGTTATAATAGCCAAAAAATACAAACAACCCGAGTGCCCATCAACTGGTAAACAGCTAAACAAAATGCGGTCCATCCACACAGTGGAATACTATTTGGCAATAAAAACGAAGCACTGCTTCAACATATATGAACCTCAAATACACTATGTTCAATGAAAAAAGCCAGACATAAATGAATGCATATTATATAAGTCCATTTAAAGAAAATGTTCAGAAAAGGCCAAAGAGAAAGAAAGTTGATTAGTGGTTCCCCAGGGAACCTGGGAGTGGGGATGGGAGCAGGGATTAACTGTAAATAAACTCAAGGGACCATGGGGATGATGGAAATGTTCAAAAATTGGACTGTGGTGGTGGTGGTTGTGCAGCTTGTCAAATTTACTAAAAGCCGTTCAACTGTCTTTAAATCTGGGGAACTTCATGGTATGTCAATTAGACAGCACAACCATTAAAAAAAAATAGATGTGGGAGAAATAGTCAGGAAGCAGGTAGAGCAATTCAGGTCAGAGATGACGATGGCCTAGACCAGGTAGGAATGGAATGAAGAAGGAGGACTGGTCAAAAGAAGCTGAGAAGACAGAACTGTTGGGATTTCCACGATGCCTCTCCTCACCCGTTTGGCATTCTGTGAACTCACACGGCCCCCACACCCTGTCCCGTTCATTTTGACAGAACCACACACTGCTTTTCAGTATCTGTGGATCGTTCTGTGCGTACTGTCATTGCCTGGAGGCCAGATGCGTACTGGGGGCAACGTAAGGTCTCTCCGAGAAATGAGCGGCAAAACAAGTGAACGTAAACAGCCGCAGGCTGGATGTCACCGATCAGTCCGGATTATATTAACAGCCATCGTAACATTAAGACAAGAAAGCTAGCAATTATCGTCACATAGGAGTTGCTCAAGTGATCAACACTGTAGTACAGTAAGTATTTCAGGCTTTGTTGGCCACATGGTCTCTGTTCCACCTACTCAACTCTGCCCTTGAGGCACAAAAGCAGCTGCAGACAACAGGTAATAGAAAAGGCGTGGCTGGGTGCCAGACTTTTTTATTTCCAGAAACAGGTAGCTAACTTGTGGGCCATAGTTCATGCAGCAAAGAGAAAAGCAAGTTTGAAGAACGTAAAATTTCCCTTATTTTCACTTACAATGGCATGACTTGGATAAACTTCATCCATGCTGCCTCCTGTCAGCCCTTCCCAGTTTTCAATTAATTTTAAAAAGTTACCAGGCAATATAATGACATGGTGGAAAAATCAAAGCAAAAGGGGGGTGGGGAGGGATAAATTGGGAGTTTGGGATTTGCAGATACTAACTACTATATACAAAATGGATAAACAACAAAGTCCTACTGTACAGCACAGGGAACTATATTCAATATGTTGTAATAGACTATAATGAAAAAGAATATGTGTGTGTATAACTAAATCACCATGCTGCACATCAGAGACCAAAACAACACTGTAAATCAACTGTACTTCAATTTTTTTTTAAGCAACATAAGGACCTGCACATGGAGAATTCTCATTCCTCCGGTCTCTACCATCTTATTTATCCACCAAGGAAGTTGTCACCATCTCTAATAGTTACAGAATAAACACATACATCTCCCACTCTTCCTTCACAAAAAGTAGCGTGTGCTATTTACTGTTCTGCATCTTGTGTTTTACTTAATACCCACAAGAAATCTTTCTACATATCAACATACAACTTCCTCATCCTTTTCCCCAGCTGCATAGTAATCCCCAGTGTGAAGTATCCCAAGAGATTTAGCGGGGCCCCTGCAGGCAGATGCTGGTTTACGGTCTTTGGCTGTTAGAAATAGGTACGGAGGGAGGTGTACAATGAAAAGCCGGTAGGAACATCATTTTGTCCGGGTATATGGATACACTTCCAGAGGTGGGATTCGGGGTCCAGGGGTCTACGGATTTTTGATTTTGAGAGACCGACAACACGTCCTCAACAAGGGTTGTTCCACGTTTGCGCTCCCACCGGCAGCACACGGGGATGCCTTCTACCCTCATTTTCATTGGAAAAAAGCAAAAACTGCTTTAAAAAGTCACGGAGGTTTCTGAGCCCCTGAGACCACACCTATGTTCAGATTGCCTAGAAGGGCGTGCGGCCCCGCACACAGCTGTACTGCCGGCTACGGTCTATGACAGCAACACAGACGGACCACGAGGCAAATCGGACCGCGAGGTGTGTGGAGGAATCCCTGCGCCGGCGGCCTTACCCTCCCTCCGTC
Organism: Camelus bactrianus; assembly: GCF_048773025.1. NCBI lineage: Eukaryota > Metazoa > Chordata > Mammalia > Artiodactyla > Camelidae > Camelus > Camelus bactrianus. The sequence goes on from NC_133575.1 coordinate 10,089,163, forward strand.
CCCCAAGGCTCCCACGGGCGCACTCTGCCCTCGGCAACGGCAACGAAAGCGCAACACGTGTGCGATGCTCCTGCCCAGGGCAGCTGTGAGAGAGCCTCAGGCTGGCCATGAAGGCACCCTCTGCCTAAGCTAGCGAAACCCCAGGCTCCCGGGGCTGAGCAGAAGCCATCTGTTTGGACGGCCCAGGCGCCCTGACGCAGCCTCATCAGTCAGGGCCAAGTTTCTCACGTCCGCCCAGGGAGCTGTTTACCAGCCAAGTTCCCAGACGCCGGCCAAGCGCCAAGCTTGCAAGCAGGCCTCCTCAAGGAGGGCAGTCGGGGGCCGGCTACATCAGCTCCTTCCCGCCCTGTCTCGCAGGCCACGATGCTGCCAGGTAAGCTAACCGGCTGCCCTGAAACTCTGCGGCCGGAAGTGGACGCGGCTGCTGGCGACTCGGAGGGACCAGCTCCGATTGGCCGGCTGCTTGCTGTGAACCACTGCGCATCGTGTGAACCCCAGAGGCGCGCGCTGGGCGCTGCTGCCGGAAAATGTGCCTGGCATGACAAAACTGCCTCCTAACAAGATTACTGTTTATTTCAAGCTGCTTCTTTTAATAAATGGCCCCATTTTTTCGTTCTATAGAACGACAAAGAGCCAAAAAGGAACTGAGGGCTGCGGCTGGCTTCATAGATTTTCATCAAAGACTGTACTAGCTCAGGGAGAAAGCCGACTATAGAATTAATTTCTTTGCTGCACAACTCCTGAGATTTAAGTACAGGAGATTTCTCTCTGTTGCACGAATTTTCTAATGATTCTATGAAACCACACATTTTCTAATGAAGGCTATCTGTGCATCTTTAAAATAAATCATAAGACTAAACTCATCAGAGCTTAATAGTAGAAAGGCTTGTAAGAGGTTCCCCGCTAAACCTTCTAAAAGTCCCATTTGAAAGTTAATCTTTAATTGAAGTGTAATATACACAAATAAGATGTGCAAAAGAGAAGCATAACGCCTATTACTCTATTTTCACAAAATGACTATCCCCCAGTAACCAGATGCCCAATTTTTTTTTAGGTATGTTTTTTGGCGGGGGACGGAGGTAGTCAGGTTTACTTATTTATTTACATTTTCTTTTTAAAGAGGATTTCCTGGGGATTGAACGCAGGACCTTGCGCGTGCTAAGCACGTGCTCCATCACTTTGAGCTACAGCCTCCCTACCTCAAATTTAAAAATAATAATCACAAGCACCCAAGACCCTCTCCTCCTTGTGCCCCTACCACCTGCCAAAGCTGGCCACTACCCTGAGTTCTAGTACCACGGATACGTTCCCTCGGTTTTGACTTTTATATAAATAGAATTATACAGAATGTTCTCTCCTGTCTGATTTCATCCATTTAACAACTTGCTTGTGAGATTCTTCTACGTTACTCTGCAATGGAGTAGTTCACTTACTCTCGCCGCTGCAGTGAAACCCACTCCGTGAGCATGCCAAGTTTATACACCCTGTCCACTGCTGAAGGACATTTGGATTGTTTCTAATTTGGGGCTGTTATTAAGAGTTCAGCACGTTCATTTTCAAAACGCTAGTAAATTTTTTTTTAACTGATGAAGAATCATCATATAGTCACATACACAAATCCTACATATATACCTTGATGAATTTTATGCACTCACACACACACACACACACACACAACTTTGTAACCAAATCCAAGGGCAAGAAGCAGAATGCTTTCGTCACCCCGGAAGGCTCCCTGAGACTGCTTCAATTTTAAATCACGTCAAAGAGATGGGCAAGCACCAATCTTTTAATCCACTGCGCATCCTCCACTGCAGTGGTGCAGTGGACATGGTCCAGCCGAGACCTTACAACGGTCACGCTCAACCTGTTTCATCATGTGCAACTGAGGAGATGGAGCTGGACGGGTCCCAGGGCCCTTGGCAGCTGCAAAACTCTCCCCATCAAATGAAAAACCACAGCCTTCCAGGCCTGTCCCTTGTTCCTGAACCCAAACTCTTTTTGCTGTTATCTGATCCTGGAGTTGGCTCAGCACACACGAGCAGCAGTTAACCACCATTTCCCACTGATGAACTCTCGAGGTTCTTCCGTATCATTATTAAATCATCCCTCAGCCTTCTTTTCCTCGGGTTGAATAACTGCAGCTCTTTAACTCTGCCCATACTGGCTCTTCTCCAAGTCTTTGTGGCTCACCTTGGAAGGTTTTCTAATTCTCTATATGCCTCTAGAAACTAAAGAGCCCCAACAGGATGTTAGTAACGGTAACCAAATCGATCGAGGAGAGTGAAGCCTAGACAAGAAACAGTGCCTTCCTCACGGTGTGGGCTGCACTCCACAGCAGCGGCGTCGCCTGGGATCCCGGTACAAGTGCAGACGTTCAAGCTCATCCCCAGACCCCCTGAATCAGAATCTGCATTTTCACAAGATACCCAGGTGATCCTATGGACACTGAAGTTTGGAAAGCAAAGGATGCTCTTTCATTTTTAAATTTTATTGACATACAGTTGGTTTACAAAGTGTTAGTTTCCAGTGTACAGCATAGTTATTTAGTTATATATATACACATATTCCTTTTCATGTTCTTTTTTGTTATAGGTCATTATGAGGTATTGAATATAGTCTCCTGTGCTAGACTGTAGGATCTTATTGTTTACCTATTTTTTATATATAGTACTCTGTACAGTAGGAACTAGCTATTTATCTATTCTATATATAATAGTATTAGTTAGTATCTGCAAATTCTGAACTCCCGATTTATCCCTTCCGACTCCCTTTCCCCCTGGTAAGCACAAGTTTGTTTCTATGTCTGTGAGCCTATTTCTGTTCTATTAATAAGTTCATTTGATTCATATTTTAGATTCCACATATAAGTCATATCATGGTATGTGTCTTTCTCTGTCTGACTTACTTCACTTAGTATGACAATCTCCAGGTCCATCCATGTTGCTGCAAATGGCATTATTTTATTCTTTTTATGGCTGAGTAATATTCCATTGTGTGTGTGTGTGTGTGTGTGTGTGTGTGTGTGTGTACACGACATCTTATTTATCCAATCAAGGACACTCTATTTAAAAGTAAATCTTCTATAGGTAAAAGAATCTGATGCAAAGAAGTCAAACAAAAATATACAAAATTTACACGCAGCAATAAAGAACCCATGGCTTGAAGCCCACAGTGTCTTAGGTTTCTTCCCTCTTAGAATCATAGCGTCTTAGACTTGGGGGAGACCTTGATAGTAAATTGCTTCAATTTCCATATTGTACAAAGAAACGGAAAGTTGGCAGACTGGTGCCCTCCAACCAGAAAGACCAGGATGTGAGCCGCGTTTGACGCAACCCCAGGCTACCTCTTTTTAATATTCTAAGAAAGGGTTAGGTGGGTTTCATTGAACAGACATCTAATTGATCTTTCGATCACTGCATGTTATCTAAAACTGAAATTGCCTAAATTCATGATTTCAACAAGCATAGCAGTAGGTGCTAGGATACAGCAGGATACAAAACTCCTGGCTCTTCTGGAGCTTTTGGGGAGACAAGCGAGAGAGCAAGCTTGTGTGTTGGAAGCACACAGTGCGAGCAGTACTGTGATAAGGACGAGTTCATGACTTCATTCCTCCAACACTATGACTGCCTTTCGGGTGCCAGAAACCTAAAAAGTGCCAGGAGACCCAGAGAAGGGGGGGGGGGGGTACCTGATCTGGCGCTGCATGCGTTGACAATTCCAGTGCTGTGTATTTTTCAAAGAAGTTGAGGCCAGAGGGAGCCCCCTTTATTGAAAATCTGCAAACATCCCATTTTGCGTTAAGAGGTAATTACATCTGTGCTTGTGAAAAGGCGTGCGACTGCTTCGGTTCTCTTGGAAACTACACAAAAATTCTCCTACCTCTTCTCTTTGGGCATTAAATACTTGCGCCTTTTCATCCCCCTTAGGAGTAATTTTCTTTTCTTCTTCTTCTTTTTTTTTAATCTTTTAACACCTCCCCATCCACTTCTCGATCATTCTGTTTGCTCCCCTCTCTCAAGTTCATAGTTATTTAAGATGACCACCTTAGGCTGGCACACAGTAACACTGTGGAGTGGGGGTGGGAGGACCTGGATCTGTAGCATTTGTCCTTTTCCCTGGTGAAAATACACCCCCATGGCCAATCTTACACTACCAATGTGATGGCACTGAGCTTCGAGTTGGGAGGAGACACTCAGAATCAGGGCAAGACCCAGTACACACCACCCTAGCACGTCAGGCCACTGGGCAATCAGGGATGCCCTGCAACCCTATTTGTGAAGCTGACAGACCTCCGAGTCAACCTGAGTCTTTCCAACATGCTCCTGCCTGACCGGTTTCCAGTATCAAGTGTGAATCCGCATCTCTGCTCCAATTATTTCCGGGACAGTCTATCCAACTCTTTCAAGTCTTCTCTCTGGCAGGGGCTTTCCTTGGCTACTGCTTTCCCCACTAAACTCTCTCCCCTCTTTCTGATCTTCCCCCATACTTATCTGTACCACACACCTGGAATTCCATTTGCTCATGGGATTCCTTGATGGTTTTGTGTATGTGAACTGTCTGGAACCACCCGACAATTTCTCTAAGAATAAAGACTAGCACACGTCCCTCTGGCATCATCCTTTGTCTCTTCCGTGGCAAACAGGCGTATGGTGAGCACTCAGTAGCACCTGCTTTATTTCTCCTTTGAAATAATCTAGATAGTCCCCCAAACTGGATCTGTGTTAAAACCATTCCCTCCTGTTTCTAAAATACAAGAAAAGGTACTATCAGACAGCCTTACAATCTGCAGCAAGTGTGCTTTGCAACTTTGAGATATCATTCACATGTATTAAACATCACCTATTTTTTACGTGTCGCGTTTGATGAAATTTAGTAATTATATGCATATCTTTTATGCATTATATGCAGATATTCACACAAAATATGCTGTGTAATCACTGCAATCAAGACGCAGAACAGTCCCTCCTCTTTCCAAAGTCTCCGGGTCCCTTTACGCAGCTGATCCTCTCCGCCCACTGGCAACCACTGATCTACTTTCTGCTGCTATAGTTGGGCTTTTCCCCAATGTCATAGACATGAAATCACACAGTGTGTTTGCATTTGCCTTTTTTCACTTAGCATAATGTCTCGAGTCTTCCCTACTGTCGTGTGTATTCATATGTTTGTCCTTTTTTGTTGCTGAATACTGTTCCATAGTAAGGCTCTACCACAGTTTTTTAAACCCATTCACCAGTTGAAGGACCTTTGAGTTGTTTCCAGTTTGGGGCTATTGTGAATAATGCTGCTGTGAACATTCACTTGTAAGTCTTTGTGTAAACACTTTATTTTCATTGCTAATTTATTTACATATTTGAGGGATTTTTTTAAAATCTATCAAGCATAATTACAGATGTATTATGCCTACTGTCTCATTTCGTGCTAACATCAATCCCTTTCACTTCAACTTTTAAAAAATCAAATAAGTTGCACACATTCACGCAGCTAGGAAGTGGAGTCAGAATTTGAACCCTGCTATCCCATGCAGCTGTCACAGGGAATAGATGAGTTAATACGTATAAAGTGCTTAGAATAGTAAGCATCCAATAAATGTCAGCTTTTATAACTACGCTCTTGGCCACACACGATCCTACCACCCACGGAGTATTTGCTAGCATTTGAAAGTAAGGCTGTACATCTACTGAAATAAATGAACAAAGCACCTCACCAGTGTCTCCCTGTCAATTGCATTGTCCCTTTTATTGGCTCACCTCTCTCTTCTTCCCCATCCTCCATTCGAGTCCCAGATTTAAAAAGAAATCCATGTTTTATCACCTCAACAACGATATCACATCATAGCAACAACTGAAATATCATTCAGCGCTAACATACACGCTGAGACAAACAGTCCGCAGTGAGCTGGAAGAAAAGCCGTGTTAGTTGGCCAGGTGCTTTTTATACAGGAAGGAATTTTAGAAGACTAGAGCATCCTCAATTGAGTTTTTTCTTCCATCATCAACCTCTTTCTTTTTCTTCCCTTTAGTTATTTCAGTTTTATGGATTTTAATAACAGAGCACAAAAATTTCACAGAAACCTTGCTGGGAAGAGTAAAATATGACTGTCATTTAAAACAGACAGGAATCTTACGACACTCTGGCATAGTGGAAGATTTAGTATGAAAGATGGCTCCCGGGCAGAGGCAGGGTAGTCGGGATCCAGGCTGGGGATTTTAGGTGTGGGGGTGGGGGGGAACGACCCTGGCACTTCTCTCTTCTGAAGTCACATGCCTGCAGTGGGGCGAGTCCCCTGTACATCTCACAGCACCCGTGGGAGTCAGGGAATGTTTCTTCTGATCAAGATAGCAGTCTTGGCTTCTGCGACTTCATAAAAATCCTCCCCCGGTTTCTGCTTTGAATCCCAAACATCATTTTCATTACACCAAATGGTACCTGCGACATGGCAGGCGGTTACAATATAAATAATACGAAGCAATAATAATAAATATAAGGACATTTCAGGACTTTTGGAAATTATCCAATAAGCAAAGTATTATGAATATTAGTCCCAAAGAGTTCTCTTTTTCACTTCTGACTTTGATTGTGGAAATAGTTTAAAAACTGGTATACCCTCAGAAAGCCATAGAGCCTTGCAGTAACGTCCCCTTTCCCGCACCCCCTCAAGGTCTGCATCTTGGACAGGCAGCAGGCGGACTCTTCAGAAACAGTATCCTCCTCAGTTCTGCTGGGCTCTCGCACATTTGCACATATTACATTAACTAGTTTCACCAAATCATCCTCCGGGGCCAAACTTTGAAAATCAAACTGCAAAAGATCAGAAAATTTCAGAGTCTTAGTACATCTCATTTCTGGATAAGAACGAACATCCTATCCACATGCTCCATCCACTTGAAATAAAAATGCACTGCACCCCAGTGGGCTCGCTCATGCCACAGTCACTGTTTCCACCTCCTACAAAAATGGTAGCTCACAACCCCACAATGCACAGCGGTTTCAAAGATAGTCAGGCTCAGTGGAAACTTTGTTTGAAGACACCAGGGATTCAGCCCCAGAGAAAACCACAAAAGCTACAACACCACGAGCAAAAATAAGCTCATAGTAGTTATTCAGACGCCAAACTGTCAATTGTGTGACCTTTTCCCATGCTGGCCACTTCCCAGGGCTCATTAGGAGAAAGGTTATTCTTTCTCTCTCCCGAATGAATGCAGCTTTTGAACGTACTTTTCTAGTTACGCTTGGTCCCAGCGCCGATGGATTATTTTAACCACGATCTCCTAATGGGAAACTCACTCACTTTCTTCCCAGAGAAAGAGCTGCCTTGTGATAATTATAGTGGTTTTCAAAACTCCAGGATGTGTGGCGTTTTGAGAAGGAAAGGGACGAAGCCTTTGGCAAAACAACAGAGAAATGACTTCCCTTTGCTCCATCCTTGTCCCTTTCCTTAAGTTTGCCATGAAATGGTGAAAGAAACCAAAAAGAAAGATTCATGATGCACTCTTCCATCTTTCCTATCGTATGTGGTAACCAAATCAATTTTTTTTTCCTAAAGCCATTCTTTATGGTACCTCGTTTTATCACATCCAGAATTGGTAACGTGTAACAGCAGGATGTGGCCCCTTTATTTCTGGAAAGCAGTGAGAGGTTAGTGGAGGCAAGAGCAAAAGTTGTCAAAACTGTATCAATAAAGTTACATTTAAAAGGTCATCTGCTGCTGGGGTTTTCCCTTCCCCACTTGGGAGTGCAAGGAACGCAGCAAGTCAGCAAGAAACCTGACACATCTGAAAGAAATCAATGCGGACCCTTAGCCTTCTGCCCAGCTCGCCAAGGACACGCACGCTCCTGTACGCACATCACTGACGCAGATCTGCGGAGCATCTTATTCAGCAGAAAAGCACAGTAGCTGATAAATTCTGAATCCCCTCCCCTGGCATTGCTGCCAATCCCCTCCAATGGAAAGCAGGCAAAGGGGGCTGCCAGGCTAGACCCAATGCCGACCCCCTTGAAAACAAAGTAGGTAGAGTGAAGGGAATCTTGGGAGGAAGTGGCTGTGTCTTTGCACGGTGGGGGGTGGCATCCGGGGCATAGTGAAGGGAGGAGTTCCGGCTCTCAGGTTTGCCAAAGGTTCAGAAAATGGCCGGTTTGATTCCCAGGCCAGAGTTTTTAACGGAAGGCAGCTTCAGAGGATTAGGACGACCTCAGAGATGATATTCTGGTAATATGCTCATCAATGCGCCCCAAAAGAAGTGCAAGAGAAACAGAGGGGTTGGAAGGGTTTATGGGAATCGCCCTCCCCCCCACAGTGGGCATGAAAGACAGAGAGAAGGGCATGGATGAAAGGACAAACACGAACTCTGCAGGCTCAAGTCAGAAAGGTGAGCTTGCAGAGCACCTGAGTGTGTGCAATATGTGCAGCAGAGGCCACGTGGTGAGAAGGCCAGGAGGGGCCTGCTCTGCTCCAAACAGGCTTCATGAAGACTTGAAGAAGTCCCTCAGCCCTACCTGTCCAAGTCTAAGTTCAGTTTTGTTTCCTCTGAATTGAATTCTAAGAAACTCCTCAAAATTTCTAAAAGTCAGCGAGGAAAGTCACTGGCTTAGCAGGTGGTTGTAAAGATCAAAGGCACATGAGGGCACCTGTCAGCTGTCAAGCAGGGCCTGACATCACGATCGCAAAGAGCCAAGAAGTCATGGGCTAAATCCGTGGGCTGGTGTTTCAATTTCAACAGGTAAAAGAAAACCTGATTATCTCCTCAACTTCATTCTGCTTCCGACTTCTCGGACAAGAACAATGACCTTGAGCCAGGAAAGAGTAGACAAAACTACCAGGAAGGGAGAACGGAGGCTCCAAATCGATTAGAAGATATTCTAAAGGAATTTAAACATTAGAATGAAGACAAATGACGCCCCAGCTGCATGGATAACTGGAAGATAAAACAACTAAATCTGCCCCTGTAATAGCAATGCAGTCGGGGAAACGCACTTGCAATTTTCAAAAGAGGAAAAGAAGATACATGCCTTCAAAACTGTGGAGTGCTGAATTTGATACACATCCCAGTCAAGAGCCTAGAAGAGATGATTAAAAAACATCTTGTGAACACTTAGGAGAGGATGCAGTGATCATTAGATGTAAGAAGATGAGCCTCTCTTCCTTTTTCTTCCTGGGAAGGTAATTCTATTATTAAAGTGAAGGAATTTTCCAGACACGAACTATCCGGATAAGGCAAGGCACATATAAAGATCCTTCAAACTGCTGTTGTTCCCAAGGGAATTTGGAAGAGACGACCTTTAGCGATGCTGATTCTCCACAGACCTCAAGGCTGCATCCAGCAGTGCTGATGAAGTACTGAGCTGTCAGACAGGGTCCAGTGATCGGAGGGGTGTGGGGCTGGCCCTTTCCCTACTGAAGCATGCTTATCCATGCCTCCAACAAAGTGATCGACACTGTCTTGATTAAGTCTGTAGTTGACATGAAACCAGGAAGTGAGGCCAATCCACTCCCTTTGGTCCTGATGACAAAGTCATCGGATGCCAAAAGGTACTTGACAAAATGAGAATCTGGAAAGGTTCAATGTCATGGGGACAAATGTCATATCCGAAATTTAGGTCTTAGGAACCAAACGTGTGACTTCACAATGGAGGTGACAGGAGGTGGTAATGGGATTCATTCATCAGCAACGTGCAACAGAAGACTGAAGAGCTGAGGTGACAGAAACGTCAACTTGAGCTCAATAATATGTTCACACGAAAAGGCCAATTAGGACTGACACTGAACGACCCAATATGCGAAGGCAAGATGGTGTCTGTTGTTTGGTGTGCAGTTCAGGGTAACCACAAGGAGTCCAATAATTGGGCAGAAGGACTGGTGGGAAATTCAGAAATTATGCTCACAAGTACCAAGCATAGCATCTCATTCTGAACTCAAGATTCTGTGACATGTCGCCATTTCACATCTAGGTATGACATCAGAATGCTGAGAAGATTTCACTTGGGCAAAGAACTTTCCAGAAAGTGAAAAGTTCTTCAGAGACAATGAAATAGTGTATGTGTGTGTGTGCGTGTGCGTGTGTGTGTGTGTAAAGGTACTCCTGGAAAAAGTTATTTAAATGATGAGAGAAAACGTTTTATATTAAAAATAACTTTTTAGAGAACAATCATGGACAAGTGTTAGATTTCAAAAGTAAAAAAGTCAACACCTCAGCCAAGAGTCAGTTGGTTGACAGTTGACTCAGTTTCTGAGCTTTGAAGGTAATCTTCGAAATGAACTGAACATAACTACAGGATTTTGAAATCAGATCCCAAAGCAGTCTTGGGTTTTTCTTGCATTTCCTAATTTCCCATAACTCTGGCGAAAAGAGCATGAATTAGGTATGTAAATCAGCCCTCACTAAAAGCGCAGTACAGGATCTTAGTCATCTTTTCTTAGATAAAATTGTCTATTGTTGGTTATTAAGCAGCCTACATAGAAAAGAATAACTTTTAAAATGTGATGCTTGCATAAGAGTTTTCCTTTACCCCTTGGGTCAAACGAGGGGAAATTCCACGGCACAGAAGAGAATGTATGCTGCTTCCACAGAAAAGATTCTGTTTCTACAAGCTTTGGCAACAGCAATCTTGGACAACTAGCATCTTTCTTTTCTCACACTTATTCAATAAAGTGATTCACTGCGAAGCTCCCTGAAGTGGTGGTTATTGATTTGGACATAATATAACCCACATTTTTTTTTTCCTCTCTATGACCCTGGGGTCATTTCTTGCCTTGATTCAAAAGACATTCCAAAGTGGTTAATCACATATATAAGCAAACAACACAGCCCGGGACACTGTGGAGATGATGTAGACACTTCATCCCAAGAGTCTATCTTTTGGAGCAACAGATGCACAGAACATGGGAGGCTCAAGGGAAATTCTCCTCTAGGGTTTCACCAAAAGCCATCGGATTAATCTCCAAAAGATATTAGGTGCCCATCAACTGATTAATGGGTAAACGAAATGTGGTGCAGAGCCACACAACAGAGTATCACTGGGCCACAAAAAGGAACAGAGCGTGCACGCCCGGGAGAGTGAACACCTCCTTGCCTTTTGCCCCCTCGGCACCTCTGCTGCTTCACCTGAGGCCTAGCCCCGGTAAAGGGTTGGGAATCTTCGGCAATGAGTGAAAGAGTGCCGACGCAGAGAAATGTGGAGCATCCAGGAACAGAGGGCAGTTCCCACCTGCTGTGCGGCTGGCTCTGCGGAGCTGGGGTTTGGAAGTTTGGCAGAGAAAGAAAAGCTTTGGCTTGATTCCAAAGGGAAACGGTGTCGGCAGTTTTGAGTAGCCCTCAGGTCTCAGCAGCCAGCAGGCAACTCACCTGCTTTCCATTTGAAGATCAGGAAGTTAAAGAGGCCACGTGCTTTGGCCCCCAGTGCCCGGGGAGCGAGGCGGAGCTCAGACTCAAGCATGGATCTGCCAACAGCGGTACCGAGTGGCCTTGACACCTAGGGCTCAGGTTCAAACACGCGCTCCATCACTTCCAGTTGGGTAACCTGAGGAAAGGGGCTTGTCTTCTCCATGTCTCTCTTTACTGAGTCTTAAAAAGGAAAAAAAAAAAAAAAAAAAAAAAGGACACTAGGGTTTCCTTTCCGGGTGACAAAAATGTTTTGGAACTTAGGGCTGTGAGTTGTACAACTCTGTGAATGTACTAAAAGTCGCTGAGTTGTTCAGTTTAACATGGTTAATTTTATGTCATGTGAATTTCATCTCAAAATTGTTTTCTTAAAAAAGGATGACTCTCCATAGGGTGGTCTTGGGATTAAATGGGTCAACCCACATTTAGCAACGAGAACAAAGTCTGCCGCGCCGTAAGCCCTCCGCTGGCACCGATCATGACTGTGATTATGTCATCGTCCAGCTGCTCCATTCCATATGAGTGCCATCAAAACGGTGCTTAAGGGATCTAGACCACTCAAGTGGCTCAGTTTTTGCCTAATGAATGATTAAAACCCAAACGTTTATATTTTAAAATGTATCACCTTTTAGAATGTATCTGAAAGTATCCTGTCCTCCACATTTTCCATCATCGAAATAGCAAGTTCCCATTTCATGATGCTGTACTTCGTCTTTTAAAAGTTAAATACAGCAGTAAAAATAAAAAAAAGACTAAGTTTCTTTAAATGACAAAAAAACCCCAAAACAAAACCACACACACACACACACACACACACACATACACACAGACATGCAGACACACTGTATCGTCTTTTCTTACCCTGAACAACAACACAGGAGAATAGTTAATAGTACATACTGTGCAAAAAGATATTTCCAATTGAACTCCCAGAGATTAACAATGGATATATTAATACTATTTTTACGCAAAAAGAATGGGTAAGAAAGACATCATGAGGCAGTCAAAAGCTTTGTTTCAACAGTTTGTAAACAGATGCAAATGAAGATTGCATCTAAGAACAAGTCATAAATTTTCATAAACAAAAACCTACATTTTTCCCAGGACTTAAGGGAAAAACAATTAGCAAAAAAAAGAATGAATTTTAGGGAAAATTAATACAATCCATGGCATATTCTTGGTCATGAGATTCAACAGATATTCACTGATCACTGAGTATATACAACATTCTGGAAGGTGCTGAAGGGGACACAGGAACGCTGGAGGCTCGTGGGTAATTCCTGCAAGGCTGCTGTAGGGAAGTGATGACAGTGGTCCACCCTCAGAAAGGACAAGGTGTGGCAGCAGCCAAGAGCTTGTGCACCGCTGAAAAATTAACTTATCTCCTGTTGTACGTTGAACTGTGTTGTAACAAAAATACATGGTCAGATCCTAACCTCTAGTACCTGTGAATGTGACCTCACTGGAAATAGGCTCTTTGCGGTCAAAATCAAGACAATAGGAGGTCATACTTGATGAGGGTGAGTCCTACCCCAGTGGCTGGTAGTTTTATAAATAGCGGGAAACTTGGACACAGAGGAGAGACACAGGGAAAATGTGAAGGTATCGGCAAAAACTGGAATGATGCCTGTCCAAGCCAAAGGATGCCAAGGATTGCGGGCAACATCAGAAGTGAAGAGAGAGACATGAAACAGATTCGCCCTCAGAGCCTTCAGAAGGAACCAACCCTGCTGGTACCTTGGTTTTTGGACTTCTAGCCTCTGGGACTGTGAGAGAATAAAGTTCTGTTGTTTAAGGCCCCCTGTTGGTGGTACTTGGTTACTGTAGCCCTAGGAAATATACATGCCATGTTAGGCATGGCGTCTTCAAGCACCTGAGGGGTTGAATAGAAGAGGGGTCCAAGGCACTGGCTCTACAGTCAGATGTTGTGACCTTGCCACTTAAGAGCTGCATTGCGTGGCCTTGAGCCAGGGACTAAATCGCCCCCTGTGTCTCAGTTTCCCTGTTTGCAAGTGGGGATAATGATTGCATCGGCATCATGTGGTTTTCAGGGGGATTAAATCAGAGGGGAGGGCAGAGCTCAGTGGTAGAGCACATGCTTAGTATGCACGAGGTCCTGGGTTCAATCCCCAGTCCCTCCATGAATAAATAAACCTAATGACCTCCCCCGACATAAAAAAAAAAAAAAAAGAGGAAGATTAAATGGGATCTGAGTCACAAAGGTGGCATGAACGCCATTATCATTATTCTGGAATTTAAAACTTTTACCCGACCTGCATCACAACCCCTCCCTTTAAATTCCCTTTCCCTCTCTGGCCTACTTTTTCAGTCTTTGACATTTCAGTATTTCGAACGTGGTAGAATCTATGATGCCTCTACTTCAATGAACACCTGAGCCTGATGAGCAACAGAATCCCATCTATTTTGGGAACCTCCAGTTGTTACTGGAATAGCCCAACAATAGAAAGGTAAAAATAGTACCCAGCGCCTCTGAGCACAGAACACGTGTCCATCTCCATCCCTCGGAGGCTGCAGGTGGGTGCAGGTGGAAGGGTGTGCATTCCCGAAGCCGACAGAAATAGGCAGATGCAAAGGAAGATATAAAAGGTGGAAGTCAAATTTCTTGAGGCGGAGCTGAAGGAGAGGCCTTTGTGGGATGCACAAGTCAGCAGAAGCCGCAGGGAACCACCAGGAAAAGAAATCACAGTGGACGCGAGTCCTAACATGGATCAGAGAGAGAGGGGGCAGGTACAGTAGAGGAGGACTGGCGTGCAGGCAGTTCCTCAATACGTGAGCTATCCAGTTCCCGCAGGACCCAGCAACTCCGCTCCTTGGTATAGACCACACTGAATTAAAAACGGGTGTTCCAACAAAAACTTGTACATGCATGTTCATGGCAGCACTCTTAACAAGAGCCAAAAGGTGGAAACAGTCCAAATGTCCATCAGCCAATTCATGGATGAAAAACATACAACGGAACAGCATTCATCCATAAAAAGTAATGAAATATTGCCATAGGCTACAATGCGCATGCGTGTAGCTAAGTGAAAAGAAGCCAGATTCAAAAGGCCACGTGTTGCATGAGTCCATTTATGTGAAATGTCCAAAATCGGCAAATTCCGAGAGACGGAAATCAGGTTAGTGGTTGAGAAGTTGGGTGAAGGCGATGGAGAGTGGGTACAGGGTTTTTGTGGGGGGTGATGAAAATGTTCTAGAACTAGATGGTGGGGATGTCTCTCCAACAGGATAAAAGTATTAATGGCCACTGAATTGTATACTTTAAAGTAAATTTTACATTATATATAATTTACCATAAAATAAAAAATAAATTAAAGAATAAAAGCAAAGATTCTAGAACAATAAGAAGCCATGGTGAGTGTGACAGAGGACTAACGGTAATTCATTTGTCACAGAAATGACATTAACTTGGTATATAGCACCTAAGGCAATTCTTCTTCAAATCAAAGATCAAAGAAAAAGCCATAAGCACCATCCTCAAAGCTCTACACAAACTACAGGTTGGGTCCTATGCTACTTCGGAATCACTCATAAGCGTTAGTAAGTCTCAAGGTTACTGATACATTATTATTGACTGGTTATTCATCAAGGGAGACACAGAGGTGAACACAAAACATGTCCACAACTTTGTCCTCAAGATTTTAAGTCTCACTGGTTCAAAATTTCTACCTGCAAATGTTCTCTGAGGAATGCCCATGGGTCCTGCATTCCCCCAGGAGTGGTCCCAGGAACCCTGCCTAAGTAGATCACATCACAGGGAACGTGAAGCTGTTTATCAGAAGTACCGGGGAATGAGATGCCAGGGGCGTGTACGGCAGATGGTGGGATGGATCCAGCTGGATAGTCCAGGGTGGTCTGGAACCATCCACCACTTGTGAAGATGGCCTGCTGCTGACCCTGGGGGGGGGGGGGGTGGGTAAGGAACCTTCCTCCAGCACAGCACCTCCACCTGCGAACACTGGGGTCAGCGGACGAAAGCAGCGCTTTCTCAGGGGAACCCAGCCTCCACCAGAGAGTGCCATGTGGCCAACTTGAGTGAGCCCGTTGTCCGGCAACGTCTGAGTGACATCATGCACGAACCACGATGCTGTGTCACCCCCGCCCAGTGCCCGGAATCGTGAACAGGCTGCTGGGGCCACGTGTGAGCAGCACCTCCACTCCCAAGCAGCGGGGTGAGTCTGGAGTTCACATGAGGACACGGGCAAGACCGTTTTCTGGGTCTCACAATTTCCAGCTATGTGTCTCGGCGTCATCGCGAGGCCTGGGTTGGGGGCAGCAGAGGACACTTCCCTGGCCAGACCCTCCCACCAAGTAGCCCCCTTGTGGAAGATCAACTGGCAAATGCACACCAGCTAGAACTGCAGACGACTGCTCTCCATCTAGAAGCGGGATGTGTTCCTTTAGAAGCTGAAGAGTGGCTGTGATAGGGAACAGAACAAACGGCACAAGATCAACATTCTTTAAAATGTCAATTACGTCCCAGCAAAGAGCAACTGGAGCATATAAACTTGACAAGGATGCTGAGGGACAGCGTTTCCTTAGGGCACCTGATAAAGCCTGAGTTATAGAAACAGGGAAGAGTTTGGGATTGGGTGGACTGGAATTGGTAAAGCTCTGAGGATCCAGGTTATTTCTCCAGTGTAGTACTTAGAGAAAGGTGATCATTTCAGAAACTCTTTTTCTGGTCATCTGGGTCCTTTGATTCCCTTGATTGTTTACAGTATTTAAACAATCACTTCACCATTTCTGCTTCTTTTTCTAAAGACATTTCACTACTAAGTATTTCAGTATGCATCCAAAAAAAGCACATTTTCCCTACATGAGTTAAAACAGCCTCTTAATATCATCCAAGATCCTCCATATTCAAATTTTGCTAAAAATCTCCCCTCCCCCAAATGTCATTCACAGTGGGTTTGACTGGACCCAGATTTGACAAGGTCCTGGGTATGAGGCGGAAACAAATCTAGAAAGCACAGAGAGAAAAAAATCAAAAATTATACCTTAATGAAGCTGTATATCTATATTTTAAATCAAATGAAGCACACACTTTCCTGGAGTTTTTTTTTCCTAGACAGGGTTTACAGTAGGGAGGAAACAGGCACAGATTATTTGGCGCAGGAAGGCTTGTTCCCTCCTCCACCTTCCCCTTGCAGATGCTCCGATTACGATTACCCCTGCGCTCCCTCTCCGCAGGGGGCGGGGGCCCACCCACCAATGGGGGTGTCAAAGAACTGAGCAGAGGGATCTGAGAGCGAGAAGGAAGCAGTTATTTGTCAAAGAACCAACGCAGAGACTTTGGGAACACAAAAGAAGTGCTGGAAGATTTCAGACTCTCACAAAAGGCCGCCAGCATTTACTGAGCAGCTCTGTGCCGGGTATTTTCACATAGACCCCATTTAATCCTCAAGGAGATCCAGCGGGAGCTTTTTACTATCCTCATTATATAGGTAAAGAAACAGACTGCAAGGAAGTGCAGTGGCCTGCTGTGTAGGCAGAATCATGGTCGCCCCTCCCCAGCCCCACAAGGTATCTCCACCCTAATTCCTGGAGCTGGTGAACAAGTTTGGTTCCAAGGCAAAGGGGGATTATGGTTGCAGATGGAATGAAGGTGGCTAATAAATGGGGAGAGGAGCCTGGATGATCCAGGTGGGCTCAGTGTAATCACAGGGTCCCTAACTATGGACCAGGGAGACAGAAGAGATCACTCCCGGACCCCTTTAAAGCTGTTGCTGGCTTTGAAAATGGAATAAGATGGCCACAAGCCAAGGAATGGGGTAGCTTCTATAAAATGCAAAGGGCAAGGAAATGAGCATAGCACAGCTCTGCCGACACCTTGACTCCAGCGCACCGAGACCCCTGCCGGCCTTCTGCCCTCCAGAACGGAGGCGCACAGGTTTGCGCTGTTTCAGCCACTCCGTTTGTTGCAGCGTCTGTAGGAAACTAACACGGCGGGAACGGAAGAACCGCCCCCACAGCAGGACGCCCCTTACTTTTCCAATAGTCTTTGCAATGTTTGGTACCCCGCTCTCAAGGGAGATGTACTGCAGCTAAACAAGTCAGTCTGCTTTCCTTAAGCAGGGCTATGGTCTGAATATTTGTCCCTCACGAATTCATTTGACGAAATCCTAATCCCCCCCCCCCCTCCACAAGGCCATGGCAGTAGGAGGTGGAGCCTGTGGAAGGTGCTTAAGTCATGAGGGTGGAAGGCTCGTGAGAGGGATTAGAGCCTTTATGAAAGAGACTCCAGAGAGAGCCCTCCCCCTTGCCCCTTCCACCGGGCACGAGACACAGCAGGAAGACAGCCATCTCGGACCCAGGAAGTGGGGCCCTCACTAGACACCAAACCTGCCAGCATCCTGACCTTGGACTTCCCAGCCTCCAGAACTGTGAGAAACCAACTTCTGCTGTCTATAAGCCACCAGTCTATGATTTTGCTATAGCAGCCCAAACGAAGTAAGACAAGCAGGGAATTTAGAACCAAGTAGCAGATGCACATACAAACAGGCTGGCTGGTGGCAGGTGCCATCCAGGGATGAAAAACTCACGGACAGAGCCTACAGCATAGACAGTCCACTGTGGGCAACTGAGAACACGGGTTTTCAAATTCAAATACAATGCTGCCGGTTGTTCTCAGGAAGAACTTTTTATCAGGACTGCCAGAGGCTCTTCCAATTTGGACTGTTAAATTTGGCTCAGGGAGGATGTAATTACAACAGTTCGACAACTCTGAAAATTCTGATAAGCAACCAGCCCAGAAACCTCGTAAATATTCCACCACACAGTAGCATCCGATAGGAGGAACCTAAATAAAACATGAATCGCCTCCAACACAAAGAGCTGGATTTAAACGCTTGGCTCCAAAAGCTACCAAAATGCTCCAGACTGACTTGAAGAGATGACCATGGAAGAAACAGGGCTCTGCTCCTCAGCCACGTGGTGCCGCTCACTCCAGGCAACCATCTCTATCCACAAAAACCAGTGGTTCCCGAGATTTTGGCATGTGTCACCTCAAGGGCTGGTTAAAACAAGGGCTGGTGGGCTCATCATATTATCTGATTGAATAGATCTGCTAGGACAGGGGCCCGGGAATTTGCATTTCTGACAAGTTCCCAGGGGATGCTGGTGCTGCTTGTCCAGGAACCGCACGTTGAGAACCACTAGCATAAGGCCATCATCTCTACCTCCCAACTAGTTTCACTTGCGAGGATTCAGCACCAGCCTCCTGTTCACCAAGAACAGAGTCTGGCCATTTGAATCACTAGTGGCAACTTTCAGCTTCTCTGAGGGTTTCTTTTCCGTCCTTTGCAAAGCACACTGAAGACCTCTGCTGACACACTCGCTGATTCTCCGAGACACATGCAAGCACGTACCTGGTCACGTCGTAGTCTGAAGGGAAGACTACGTTCGGATAAAGGTCTCACCACACACTTTTAAAAGCAGAAAATGGTACTTTTCATCGCTAATTATCAGAGAAATGCAAATCAAAACTACAATGAGGTATCACCTCACACCAGTCAGAATGGCCATCATTCAAACATCCACAAACGATAAATGCTGGAGACGGTGTGGAGAAAAGGAAGCCTTCCTACACAGCTGGTGGGAATGCAGTTTCATGCAGCCATTATGGAAAACAGTATAGAGAGATGCCTGAAAAAACTAAAAGTAGACTTACCCTATGATCCAGCAATCCCACTCCTGGGCATATATATATCTGGAGAAAACTAATTTGAAAAGATACATGGACCTCAATGTTAATAGCAGTGCTATTTACAATAGCCAAGACATGGAAGCAACTTAAATGTCCAGTGACAGATGCCTGGATAAAGAAGTTGTGGTATATTTATACAATGGAATACTACTCAGCCATAAAAATGACAACATAATGCCATTTGCTGCAACATGGACGGATATGGAGATCATTCTAAGTGAAGCCAGAAAGAGAAAAATACCATATGATATCACTTATATGTGGAATCTTAAAAAAATTATTCACAAAACAGAAACAGACTCACAGACACAAAAAACAAACTGTAAGTTACATGTGGGAAACGGTGCAGAGGGATAAACTGGGAGTCTGGGTTTTGCTGATACACACTACTATATATAAAATAGATAATGAACAAGGTCCTACTGTGTAGCACAGGGAACTATATTCAATACCTTGTAATGACCTATAAGGAAAAAGAATGTACAAAGGAATATATATATATATATATATATATAAACTGAATCACTATGCTGTACACCAGAAATTAACACAACATTGTGAATCAACTATATTTCAGTTAAAAGAAAAGAAAATGATACTTTCAGAACACAGGGTGGGAGGATACGTGGTTGCAGGGGAATCGGCTATGCTCAAAGCGAAGGATGGAATGCTGGACCCCATCTCAGGTTCTTGGAGAAAGCAGACAGTGGTGCCCTCTCCCCGACTCCCGTGAAACCCTCCCAAGCCAGACAGCCATAGTAAGAGGCAAGCGGATCCCATCACTTCACTGCCCTACATCTCTTACGGCTCTGAAAATAAAATTCCAAACTCTTTTCCTAGCTCTGCGAGGCCTCTGAGGGCCCAGCCCCTACCCGCTTCCTGACTTCATCTCCCACTTTACCGCCCTTCTGTCTATACCCCAAACACACGAGTCAGCTTGGGGTTCTTGAAATGCGAGATGTCAGTTTCTCCACGGGCAGGGGTCACCACCTGCCTGTTCCCCGGGCTCGATCCACGCCTGCTGGCTTCTTCTGATAGTGCAGGTCTCAGCTCCAGAGTCGCCTCCCCGGTGAGGTTCTCCTTGATTGCTATCTAAGCTCCATCCCAGCTCCCCACGGTCACGCTAGCTGGTTCTAGAGACTACAAAGAACCTGCTCACTCTCTAAAATGTTTTTGTTCATTTCCCTGCTCGCCTGCTTACTGCCTGGCTCCCTTCACCCAAATGTCAGCTGGGAGAGCTAGACTCTCGTTTACCTCATTCAGCACTACGGAGCCGGAAAACACTAAGTAAATAGTTATCAAATGAACAGATTAGCCCGTCGAAAGTGAGACATGGGGGCAACAGAACAACTTTTCAATGAGGATGATGATCATTTACGAGCTAACACTATGATGTAGTCGCCCATCGCTTAGTACTAAGTCCTTTGGGTCTATTAGTTTATTTAATCCTCACAAACCTAGGAGATGGTTACATCACTAGCCTGAGCCTTCAGGGGAAGAAACCGAGGCCTCATGAGGAATCTGCCCAAGATCACGAGGCCAGCAAGGGTGATTCAAAGCCAGGCACTGTAGCTACAGAGATCAAGCTCTTAACCCTGAAGCACAGTCCATCTGCCTCCCAGCGTCACTGGGGGCTGGGTTTTCACAAGTGTAAGCTGAAGGAAGATGCCCTTCCAACTCACACGGAAACATTGAGAGATTGGTCCTCTCCTACTGTGGTCTTTGGATGAAAACAAAGATTTTCCTATGCAAAATGGCTTAGTTCCTAATCCCAGCTGTTTAAGTTTGCTGTCATGTTTTTTCTCCAAGAGCTCCTCTTCTCGATGTTTAAGTCATCTTTCTAAATCAGAGCCAGGAACTTGGTTAGTTATCCATCTCTCACTATCTGGACTTAAGAATGAAGGTCTAGAGCCATGTTGTCCAGCACGGTAGCCACTGGCCACATGTCACCATTGTGCAGGATTCGAACTGAAAATTCACACTGGACTTCACAAAGACCTGGTATGCAAAATAATGTCAAATATCTCATTTTTTTAAAATATTGGTTACATGTTGAAATAACATTTTGGATATATTGGGTTAAATAAAAATGTTACTAATTTCACCTGTTTAACTTTTTAAATAATTTATAATAGCCTGTTGAAAAGCCCATATGTGATTCACATCATATTTCTACTGGAGAGTGCTGGTCTAGAATATTCTATCATAGATATCGGACAAAGTATCTCGAATAGTTTTTCATGTTGGAAATGTGCATTTTCTTACTCTGGTTCTTATCTAGAAACAAGTATCAGGCTCCTCTAGATTCTGAAGGTCACACGGACTCATGAAGCCTCCTTTGCCTTAGCCGAATGCACAAGACTGACTAATCTGATGTTCTGCAGTTTATTTTTCTATTTCAAGACTACTGCGCTTAGTGGCCACAAAGCAATTGTGCACTGTTCAGAAACAGAGGGACATATTTATAAGGACCTAGCAATTGATAATGGCAAACTTCCTAAAGAGTCTTCAGATCTCATCTCATCTCATCTTTCTGTACTTGCATGGAAAGCTTCTGCAAACATGCTGTAAGAAGAAATGACCAGCATTCTCCATATTCTTGCCACATCTCCACCCTCGAGAGCTACCGAATTATGCAGCATGTCATTAAGGTGGGCTGAGTTTTCCCAAAGACGTTAAATAACTCGGCTTGGGTCCCTGACCAAGGACCCAGAGACAGAGACGCGTAAATAAGTGTGACAGAAGGAACAACCTCCTACACAACCTCCAGCCTGCATCAGTATTTAAGATAGGAGACGAGGATCCATGAAGTGGATGGGCCCAGAGGAGGCAACACCAGGGCATTTGGCCTGCCCCGGAACTCATGTAAGGGGAAAAGGGAACACAGTGGAAGGGAAGGGTAGCAAACAACGTTTGTTGTGCATCTACGTGCATTTTGCTTCTGGAGAAATCCAGCAACTTGTTCGTACGGGAGTCTGGTTCCTAAACTCTGTGTCCCCAGGCCAGGGCATTTTTTAAAAAGTTTTAAAAATAATAACCCATTTTCATCCACATTAATCCATGAAACAAATCTCACATGCTCTACGAAAAACAATTAACTGGACAGGAAAATAAATATACACACCAAAAGAATCGAATTCCACGGAATTTTGTCATTAAGAACAATGAGAGAAGCTATCCTACCCACGCATCAGACTTGCATAAATATCGAGCGTACACCACAAAGAGAATCATCTCAGAGTTGGACAGGAATCCCTGCTCCTTCATTTGCTGGCACTCTTTTGCCTCTTCTGCCCCAATCTTTAGTGTCTGGATAGGTGGCTGGGAGCTGCCTTAGGAAGTTTTTTCAAATGCAGTTTCCCACAGTGAACAGTGTAGTATGAACCTCCCCTGTGGTTGGTTGTCTTTCTCGCTAATGAATGTGACCGGGTTCAGTTTGTTCAAACCCCAACCTGAGGAAACTAAAGGCCAGGGCATTAAACAAACAAACAAACAAACAAAACACTATACACCACTTTTCTAGTATATTCTATAAAGTCTGCATAAGTGAATTCTAAGTATTAAGTATGGAGGACTGGTTTATTATAAAGTATACAGGTATCATATAAAAATCTTCTACTTGCCTTTATTTCATCCCAAACTAACATATTAGCTAGCACAAGCACTGAATTGTCATTATCTTGCTTGCCCCCTAAGAGGAATTCTTAGCTGTTCAAGCAGCTGGCCACGAAGCGTAAGTTAAATGCCTTTTTGCCCCCGGTAAGTTTCACCCCAGCAAACGGAGGCCACCTCCAAAAATAACCCCTACAGTTTTGCAGTAGTGGCGGTACCATGAAGAGACGTCTGGTTGGGAAGTTAGCAGGTGAGGACCCTAGAAGCGGACCAGCCCCTCATCCTGTCCTTTGCTATTTCTGACCCCTCCTCGGCAATGTCTTCAGAGGCAGGTTGAGGGATGCATGAATGGGGACTGGGATGGGGTGGGGCGCCCCCTCCCTTCCCCGGGACACAAAAGTGCTTATAACCCTCCATCTGGGTAAACAAACTCCAGTGCCAGGACTCCGCACCAGCCGTCACCGGTGCAGACAAGAGCGATGGATGGAGCGGCGGAAGTGCGGCGACGTCACCATCTGACAGGGGGAAAGTGTGCAGGGCTGAGGACCAGGCTGGCCTTAGCTGGGAAAGCCAAGCAGTGTTGCATGTTTGGATTTTGAGACGTTTTAGTTTTTCATCCCCACTGCTTTCCACTGTCATCACAACGGCCCCAAGTGAAAAACTGGTATCTCTTTAAAAGCTAAAATATGCACAACAAAAAGAACAAATATCTGAAGAGCACAAAAACAAACATCGTAGGCTTTGGTGATACACTTGTCATTTGTTAAATCAGCAACAGAAATGCAGTTTTGACCTTGCTATCTACCCGCTTTCTGCCAATTGTACACCGTGTAAGCATTGAACATGTACTGTTTTTCTGGTTATGCATTGCAAAAAGATTTCACCAAATTAGTATTCTACATAGGCACCGATGCAAATGTATTCAAATGTTAAGCTACTGAATTAGAAAGCAAAACCTCATCCTGAAGTTTCATGTTTAATCAAAGATTAATTTAACCCAATGCCTTTAGGAACTCAGTGGATATCTTTGCAGGCTACCGCATTTGTCTCCAGGGAAGTCTTCAAACATTCCCCCTTAAATACTGTATTCCTTCATCTTTATGTTTATAGTACTGTATGTATCAAGATATAGCTGCTTCACTTGAGCACGTGAAAAATGCTTCTAACACCGACATGGAATTGGCAAGCTCCCAGCACTGCTGACATTACAGGGCATGGAAGGGCCCTATAGAATCCAAATTTCAAGATGTTTCCTCTCTCAGCTGACATGGAGAGAGGTCACGATTTCCTAAGCAGCCATTCTTCTGCTGACCTCATCACTTCTCCAGCTCTCGCAGCATCGGACCAAAGAGAACAACTTCTTCTGGGTCCCACCTCTCTCTATGTTAAGACATTGCTGGATAATAATAGCTAAGTATAGAAAGAAGAAACCCTTCTTCTCAATGGCTGATGCAGGAACTTGGGGACGAAGCTACACATGCCCCCTCTAATAGTGGCCTTCGTCTTCCAACTACATTGACTGCAGTCCTATCTGGGCTGACTGTGATGCTGATAAATACTCTGTTTCCAGGGCTGGTAGCAGGGAGGTCGAGCTCAAATGATGATGACCAAAGTGGAAAGAGTTAATTCAGTCCATCACTTCCTATTTCCCCTTCAGGAGGGTGCTGGGTCTTGGGGGAAGACACAGTAAGAGTGCTGGAGTGAACAGCATGAACTTCCTCATACGGGTCTGAGTACACCAGAATCGCTGGTACCAAGAGGGTACCGGCTCTCTCCACAGCAAAGTCTCAGAAGCCCACTAGTCGGTCTCCATCACAGACCTGCCATCGACGTGATCCCACGAGCCTTACTGCCCTTCTTGGTGAAGCCCAGGGTAGAAACAGCGATTCCCAAAGTGGGGAGAGGACTGTGGGCTAAGCCAGAGAGTCCCCACCTTGGCTGCATGTTAGAATCACCTGGGGAGATTTTCACAGTCCCCCTTCCCCACCGTCCACCAGGTTGCACCCCAGAACAATTCAATCTGAATCCCTGGGGATGGAAGCCTGCGAGCAGTAGCTAGCTTGTAAAGCTCTCCAGCTGATACCAATGTACAGTTTGAGAACCAGTGGTCCATTGGGCATATCAGAGCCCCGGAATGTTTGGTTCTCAAACAACCACATCTCCACCCTCAAAATTCATGCATCAGGGAGTCGATGCTCCTAACGGCAGAGGTTTAGATTCTATAGGTGGGCTGGGGATAGAAAAACAGATTGAGAACCACTGAATTAGATCATCCCCGAGGCCCCTTTCAGCAGCCGAAGTCTATTTTTTCTCTGATTCGAGTAGCATCTCACATCCTATGCGGACCTGACAAACACTAATGGAAAACGTCACGGCTTTGAAACATTTCTCCACACAGCCATGGGTTACTGGAAAGTCCACTTGCTGGCAGAAAGCCATCTGGTTACAAGCTTGGTACTGGGGGAAAAAAAAAAAAAGCTTTCCATCATAACAGATTTTCCAATGCACACACATGACTCCAGAAGGTAAAATGAATTCTCGTCGATTGTCTTTCACGCGAAGTCCCAAAAGAGGCAAGAGAAACACACATTCCTGTCTCTTTCGCCCTGGCCCATGAAATCAGGAGTTGCATCTGTCACATGGTTTCTAACTGAGCCAATATTTGGCATTTCACTCTGTCCTCTCAGCCATTTCTATATTCTTTGTTCAGCAGCCCCACACACACTGAAGCATTATGCTCCGGCTGTCAGCGAGGGCAAACAGGAAACACATTCTTTTCTCTGGAAGAGAAGGCTGGAACTTTGTGCCTTTTATTTTTCTTCTGCACGGGGCAAGATTATTTTAAAAGTCCACCCAATTTGGTTCCTCAAGTGCCCCTCAACCTTTTTTTTTTTTTTAACTCCTGTTTTGGTTGGTGGGGGTTTTAAAAACCAAGACCAGACATGAAGTAGAAACATCGTGTTTTTGCCTTTGTTTCCCAAGCCAATGATCTAAAATCGGATCACAACTGATTCTGATGGTAACAATTCCTCTTTGTCTACAAAAAATTTTTGCATTTTAGACCCCTGTCTGGCCTCCAGAAATGTACATCATTCATTTCACCATGAAGTCAACAGCCCTCCAAGCCGATGAGAATAATGGAATATTAGCAAGAAAGGAATGTACAGACTTCTGAGGCTTGGATATGCAAACGGATTACCTGGGGGCTTTGTCCAAACACAGCTTCTGATCCCACAGGTCTAGGGCAGTGCTACAGATTCTGGAGTTCCAACAAGCTCCCAGGTGCTGGGGATGCCGCTGACCTCAGGAGCACATTGTGAGAAGCAGGGACCTGGATGGTGGCTCTCCACCTTGGTGCACACTGGAATTACCTAGAGAGCATTAAGTACTACTGATGCCCCCGTCCCACTGCAGATCAACAGAACCTGAGTCCCCGGTGAGGGGCTGAGGCATTAATAGCTAAACCACTCCAGGTGATTCTAATCTAAACCAATTCCTAGAGAATAGCACCAGAAAAACAGTGCTTAGCCACAAACTCTCCATCTTAAAACTCCTTCGGGAGCAGAGGCTAGAAGACAGAAGACACGAAGTCTGCGCGTATGGATGACGGCCAATTCCCCTTCCCAGGGAGGTTAACGTGTATACTTGCAGTAAATCCATCCATCTAATGAATACTTGTGGAATGCCTACTAAATCCCGGGAAAACACAGCCAGGCATTTGGGATACCACGCAAAACAAACCAGATGTGGTCTTCACCCTGCTAAAGCTGCCAGTTTGGTGGGGAAAGGCATCACTCCAATAATCACATCAATCCTTATGATTTCAAGCCACTGTAAGAGCTAGGAAGAAACATGCTGCTTCTTGTCCAACCAGTCATCACAGAGCCACAGAATTTCTAAAGTTGTGGTAAAATATGCATAACATGAACTTTATAATTCAGTGGCATTAAATACATCCACTATATTATGTAACCATCACCACCATCCATTTCCAGAACTTTTTCATCACCAGAAGTCACTCTGTAACCATTAAACAATAATTCCTCACTCCGTTCTCCCAATCATAGACTTGAACTAAAAATGACATTGAAAGCTTGTGGTTCCATAGCCTGATTTTCTGGAAGAGGGCAGGAGTTGAGTAACTTCTACCAGCTCCCTCTGCCTGATCCACCTTCTTGTGTGGGGGCTGTCCTGTGCACTGCAGGACGCGTAGCGGCGTCTCTGGGCTCTACACACTCGATGCCAGTAGCACCCTCTCCACTTGTGACAAACATGTCTCCAGATATGGCCAAATGTGGCGGGGAGTACCAGAGCCTGGTGAAGAACCAGTGAGTTCAAAGGATGCTTTCTTGAAGGGCTGAAGAACTTGGCTCAGTCTCACTTGGGACCCAAAAAGACGACGTACCCTCCCCTCCAAGAGGACCAACTTGCATCCTATGTGTGCAAAGCCACGGTATCTCCACCACAGTACACATTAAAAGCACCTGGAAGATTTTTTTTTTTCAATCTCTATGCCCAGGTTACACACCCCAAACCAGTTAAACCACAATCTCTGGGGGGGGGGGGGGGGCTCGGGCATCAGGTTTTTTTTTTTAATTGAAGTACAGTCAATTCACAATGTTGTGTTAGTTTCTAGTGTAGAGCACAGTGATTGAGTTATATATATATATTTCTTTTCATAGATATTGAATATAGTGTCCTGTCTTACACAGCGAGTCCTTGTTGTTTATCTATTTTATATATAGTAGTTTGTGTCTGCAAATCTCAAACTCCGATTTCATTCCTCCCATCTTTCCCCTTTGGTAGCCATAAGCTTGTTTTCTTTGTCTGTGACTCTGTTTTGTAAATTAATTTGTAGATTCCACATATAAGTGATATTATATGGTATTTGTCTTTCTCTGAGTTCACTTAGTATGATAACCTCTAGGTCCATCCATGTTGACCTAGAGGTATAGTATAGTAAATGGCATTGTTTTATTTTTTATGGCTGAGTAGTATTCCTGTGTTCGTGTGTGTGCACACCACATCTTTATCCAGTCCTATGTCGATGGACATTTAGGTTGTTTCCATGTCCTGGCTACTGTAACTAGTGCTGCTATGAACACTGGGGTGCATGTGTCTTTTCAAATTGGAGTTTCCTCCAGATATAAGGGCCTCAGTAGTTTTAAAAGCTCTCCAGATGACCCCCATGTGCAGCCAAGGTCGAGAACCCCTGCCCAAGAGCCTGATACTCCAGCTGGCCTCAGGCCCCACTGCAGCCCTGCCGAGTCCAAATCTGCATTTGAACTAGATCTCCCACGGATTCAAATGCACATTCCAGTTTGGGAACTGCTCCTGAGTTCATAACAAGTAGTACCTTGCCTTGTGAGTAGTCTTGCTTATCTCTTTTTCCCAGCTGCACAAGGCATTCAGATTAAATCCAGAAAACCAAACAAAAACCTTGCAAAGGCTAATTCTGAAATTGCTGCTTCTCAATTTCCCTCCTCCAAGCCCGAGGGGCCACACTTCCGGGGGGTGGGAATGCCACGGGATGAATGTGGCATGTTCACCACTGTGGACTTTTGTCCGGGCCTGCAGTCCCCCAAAGGGGGCTGGACACCCTGCTGTGTGCATCGTGGGTGCTTAAGAAACATTTGCTGGCTGGCTGGACTGGCCTGGATGTGAGAACAAAGTGCGTTTCTCTCCGAGTTGAGGGAAACTGAGCCGCGAACCATTTCTTACGACCTAAGGCAGGCACTCCCGAGCCTGCTTGTCTCCAGGCTTCGGAAAGCAGCGGGGCTGGAGGCATGGAGGCGAGGAGATGACTAGAACAGTGAGAGGCAGAGTAAGAGGCTGCAGAGAGCACAGAATGCATTACTGTACTCATGGCATGAAATAAACAGAAGAAAAGGACGCCAATCACCGCATAATGAATTCGCTTCTGGCTGCCAAAGTAGGAGCCAGAGAACAATGAACAATCCGAGTGGCTTCTGTTTCCACAATGCAGCCTTGTCGGTGTCCACAGGCAGAAAATTCTGCCTACCATGCACTGGGCATTTTTCTTTCTGGGCTGTGATCTAGATCTGGGCAGCGAATTGTGTGCCTAGGAAACCCCACACTCCAGGGCTAGGAAAACGAACATTTCAACCTCCTGTCCTGCACAGTCCTTGCGTATGACAGGCTTGCTTTCTCTGGAAACCATTTTCAGAAGTAAAAGCAAGCGCTCAAGACAGCAGCAGCCGTCTGGTTAGCTGAACGTTGACATGCCAAAAGGGTTCGGAGAATCTCCTTGCCAACTAAAGCACCTCCCAGGCACAGCTTGGATGTAACCATTCTGCCTTTGAGTACTCAGTCTTCATCTGTCAACTAACTTGACAAGTCCCATCAGTAGCCTCCATCAAGAAGTTCTGGCAAGCACTAAAGAAGATCATGACAATGCAACCCCCAGCGTCCGTTCCTGTGGATAAGGATGCACCAGGCGGCCTGCCCAAAGTGTCCCCAAACTAGCACTTGGAGAAGTTCAGGAACACTCACTTCTTCAGACAAACACCAGGGTCTGTATTAATGTTTACCTGGTAGACGCAGGAGAAAGTTTTCATTTTGATCCCCTCTCTATAAGGCTCCTTCCAAACAACAAAATCTTTCCTCCTTCACTCACAGAAGCACACACGCCCAAGTCCAAGACTGAGCACGCTACTTTGCCTCCCTTTAGCTCAGTCCCCTCAGCTCAACGGTGGATTGTTGGACGGTGGCCATACAGCACGATTTCTGGGGAGAAAACCAGCTCAAAAGTTATCTCCAGTGATGCAACGGTGATGGGAAAGCTTCTCATGAAACCCACAAAGGTGCCATTTACACATTTACATACCTTCCGATACCCTTTTCTCTCCCAGTTCAAGTACAGAGCTCTGGTCTGTTCAATTTTCAAGAAGCTACGAGCCATCTATGGTGACCTCCCTCCCTCCCTCCCTCCCTGCGCAGTTCGCAAACACACCTGAGGCTCTGGCAGGTTCCATGGGGTACCAGTTGGTTCCACAAAGAACTTGAGGCCTCTTTCCTGAGGCTTCTGCTCAAAACCAATGGTCTCATATGTAGCACACAAAGATTAGCGAGGAATAACTTTGACTCTTTTTTCCAATGGTTCCCCCCAATTTTTACTATTAAATAAAAAAGCTCCCCTATTATTTAAAAATAAAAGCTCATATATTCCCAATATACATAAATATACATAAAAGTACTAGAAGTATATCTAATAAATATACATAAGCTTAATTTCGTTATTCTAAAATAAATGCAGAGGTGTCAGTATTTCCTTCCTGTGCCCAGCGCAGCACCCTGTACATCCCGCTTCGGTGAACTTGGCTCTGTTCTCGCACGTTCTACTCAAGTGTGTCCCACCAGGTCAAGATAATTTGAGGCAATGAAAGAGGAAGAGAAAGCGTGGATCTGCTGTTCGCTGATTTGTGTCATGAAAATGTAGTTTTAACCTTAAAATGCATTTCTGCGTTTCCTGTCCTTTAAAGAAAGTTCTGGTGTGGGATTCCACTTCCATTTTCCTTACAGCACTTGGCTGTGCGGTGTGCTAACTCAGCATTAACAAGAGGGTAGGAAGCTCACCCATCACTCTGCTGGGTCTTACCACTAAAGCAGAAAGCCAAGGGTAGGCTTAAGGCTAGAACTTTTAGGAGCAGAAAAGGATGCACCAGCTTTTCTAATTATGGAGAAGGAAATTCCAGGAACGGTCTTCTACAAACAGGAAACAGGTTTAGTCTTCCATCCAAAGTGCAGAACGGAACCACCAGTTGAATGTGCATGTGACCGTTTGTCCATCAGACAGACCAAGGTTTATTACGCACCTTTTCATGAATCAGGCTTGGTACCAAATTTAACAAGTGACAGTCATTGCCCTCAAAGTACTTACAGGCTCATGAGGGAAACAGACATGTAACAAGTAATAGTAACACCATGTGATCTGATGGGTGAGAGAGGCGTGTCCTATGCAGAACAGCACCACAAAGGAGAGAATGCTGAAGTCATCTACAGAAGGGGCAAGTGTGGCCAGAAATACAGATATAAGCCAACAAAGACTTGTAAAAAAATGCATCTCTATCCCTTGTATCAGTGATCAAATCCATTTCTGAGACCTTTAACAAAATTCTCAGAGTGGCCGGGGGAAGGAAGTGATCCTCCCCATCACAAGAGTTTACGGTTGAACACTGTAAGCCCCATAAAAGGAAAACGAAAGGCCTTGTGGGCTCGGAGAAAGGTGGAGGGCATGTTGCAGACATCACTTGGGGCCAGAATTTAAACTCTGGTGGTTTTCTCCTGGAGGCTCGTTACCTCCCGTGTCTAAACTCCTGACAGACACTGGGGGGCAGAGAGGGCCTGCCTGTGATCTTTCAAAAGTAGAGATACAATTTTATCAGTCACTTTCTCTCCATTAAGAGGTCTGGTGAAGATTTTTTCAGGGGAGCTAAGTGAACCTGATGTGCAGTGAGCAATTTGGGGGAAACTGGAGGGTACTGTTTGTATGACAGAAGCTTTGAACAACTCAAGGACGCAAAAATCATGCCTTCCTGTAGCCCTGGTCTGAGCAGGCATTTGGCCAATGTATTCTACTGTGACTCCACTTGCAAGGTCATCTAACAAGCATATTCTGGATCATTTTAATCAGGAGTTAGCAAACTCTCTTGGTAAAGAGCCAGACAGTAAATGTTTTAGGCTTTGCAGGCCACATGCAGTCAGTCACCGTGACTCGACTTCCTCATTACAGCACAAAAACAGCCAGGGAGAATATGAAAATGAAGGGGTGTAGCCGTGTTGCAATAACACTTTATTTATGGACACATTTAAATTTCATGTAATTTGCACCAATTGTGAAATACCTATGCTTTTGATTTTTCTTTCAACCATTTTAAAATATAAAAACCATCCTTAACCTATGAGCCATACAAGAACCAGCTGAATTACCAGCTAGAGTGAGACGGCATAGTAGTCACACAATCGACAACAAAACAACACGCTTTCTGTCAAATATCGGCTTCTGCCTTCTCTCTGACCAACACATTCCTGGAGTTGATGACAATTTCTGTAATACGCTAGCCTAAACGTCACTTCTTTTCCCTGCTTCGTATCTGAGGGCCAGTACTAATGAAAAGCAACAGACACTATATGACCAAAGAGGCAGGCAGAGGAAGAAGTAAATCAGGGACCACAAAGTGCTTTGTCCTGGGTTACTGGTCTCTGCCTTTAAGTACTCAGTCTTTATTTGTGAACTAACTTGACAAGTCCCATCAGTAGCCTCCATAAAGAAGTTCTGGCAAGCACTAAAGAAGATCATGACAATGCAACCCCCAGCATCCGTTCCTATGGATAAGGATGCACCAGGTGGCCTGCCCAAAGTGTCCCCAAACTAGCACTTGGAGAAGTTCAGGAACACTTACTTACTCAGACAAACACTGGGCTCAGACCCCAGAGGTCACCTACTAGCTGGTGTATTTACTTCCACACATGAAATGAAGGTCCCTAAGTCTGCGAAGGGAAGCTTTCCACCACGCTGGTTTATTTCACCTGCCGAGGTAACTCAGTGCCATGTGTATGCGCCTTTGTCATTAGGGTGCCATGCAAGGAGGGGAGAGGTGGCCTCCGATGCGGGGAGTTGTTCGACACGCCTGGAGATTTAGAGTAACAGTCTACCACCCTGCAGGGCGGTCTGTCTCTCCGGGACCTCGTGGAGATAACATGCTGGCACTAGACCAGGATCCTCCCCAGAGGTTAAGCAAAGCTAATTCCAAGACCAAAATTCACCATGGCTCAGGGAACGGTTCTCTCAGCAGGAACTCTCAGAGAACACTCACTGTTTCCATAGTGCACAGGGGAGACAAAGAAGCCAAGCCTGGCCGTTTTGATCCCGTCCAGGTGACCCCAAAACATCCCAGCCCACTAAGCCTTTAAGCAAGCCCACAGATTAAATAAGCCTGCACCACAGCCACCATATGAATGCCCCAGACTCTTCCTCTCCAAACTAGAGCCGGACTCCTATGTCCAGAGACTTGGAAAATACCATGCTGTGTTATTGCAGTAAATGTAGAGAAAATGCTATGAAATTTGGCTAATCAGATGAGCTAGACAGCAAACACCTTTCACACAATCATCACCCGGATTTGATCTCTCTGTGCAAGTTTGTATAAGGCAGTTCTTTTCATCCATGGATCTTAGAGTGTTATTTCATTTCTCTCATGACTAGAAATGAATATTCCTTTTTAGCATACTCATCCGAAAACAGTTGAATCATGTGCTGAGGGGGTTTTCTTTTCGGGGGGTAACTTTTTGTTACAAACTAAATCATAGCTTCATACATTCACTTGCCACCAATTACTTGGGTTGAACAAAAATTCGCCAAATGGCCTGAGAAGAAATAATAGAGCAGATCCAACAGTTGGTTAGAAACACAATGTTGGGTTCTTTTCTGGATCATAATTTGCTGTGGGAACTACTGTACATTTTCTGTCTTGCCTCTGCCACAAAAGGGTCTGCTGCTTTTAGCCTATTTTAAGGGAATAACATATAAATTTGCTGACACGTGGAGGTTTATATAAGCGGAGAGCCAGAGCTAGCCTCCCATCCGCTTCCGCTCTCTTACCCTCTCTGACCACTGCTCAGCCCCCAGGGATGCAAGTGACAGTAAGGGGGTCGCCATCATCCTTTTCCCTGAAATGTTACATCACTTTGGTGAGAAAAGAGCTCTTCGTTACTTGCCAGGCAAATATTTTCTTTTGGGGCTTTTTCTCGTGATAGGAGAGATCTTCATTTGAGAGTGTCTACTGGGGCATCTCGGCTTCCATTACAGCTTCTAAATATACCCACGTAATCGCAACGGCCCTGAGGAGTCAATAAGCCGCTTAGCGTCTCCCTGCTATGATCCTGCCCCACAGTGAGGCACCGAGAGTGGCCACAATTAACCTGAAAGTCCAGTTTCCCCCAAACATCATCATAACCTGATTCTTTTTCTTTTTCACTTTTAGCTGTCTGAAGATTTCTAAACTTCTGTCGAAACATGCTGCTTTCATTTCCCTAGAGGGGAATAATATTCCTTTGGCAAAATTCTTAGGTCAAGCTCATGTGTATTTTGGAATGGACCAAATGCTGGAAAAAAAAATAACAGCTATCATCTGGAGGGAGAAATCACAGTCAATTAGTAACAAACGTTTCTGGAAAGTGACAAGCACGGAACAGGATTTTCCAGATTCTACACTGAGGATTGCTAATATCATGGGATGTTACTAGGTACTCCATAGTTAAGTATCTTTGGGAAAATGCTACAATCGATATTTCCATCATGGACATCAGTGATGGACTTGAGAAGATTAGCATCAAAGCAACCATTTTTTAAAATCTCAGTGTTCCAGATATTTCTATAACGTCAAAATCCCCATTTTCCCTCCTAAAGCATATCTGTCAATATCTTGGGATACTGGGGCCTTGCTGATAGACTACAAATGCTGGGATACAATTAGAGGGTTTTTTTAAATCTTAAATATGGTGCATATAAACAAGAAGTTTTTAAAAATATAGAGCTAGAAGATAGGTACTTCATCATTTAAAAAATTAAGTAATAGAAATGAGACCTCTGTAATGGCTGGCAAATAACAAAACAAACTACTGTGACTCGCACCGTGTGAAGTTTGAGGTGCCACCCCCCCCCCCACGTGAAAGGTGTTACTGGTGTGAAACTACATCCTGTACAGAGAGGAAAAGCAGAACAGGCAGAACCAGCTAATCGGAAAAGACAAATTACACCTCAATAGCACTCCTTATGCTTATCAAAGCTTGTTTAAATACAAGAATTAAGACACACTGCTCAATCATATCAAACTGGACTGCCTGAAATTACCAATGTTGTAGGTAAAAGATGCTTACATGTTGGCACTTTCATGAGGTTCACTCTAACACAGGAATTACATGGAGACAGGTAGAAGGCAGGGCTGTCTGGCATGTGACAAATTAAACAAGAGAAACTGTGATGATTCAGCTAATTAATCTGATGTTACCAGTGGCAACAAAAAAATAAGGAACATTTATTCCAGATGACGGAGTCACCTGTTCAGCAGACGTGTTTTTATTCTTAGGAAAAGTCTGGATTTTCTTAAGTATATATGACACACGAGCTCAGCGATTCTCGACCAACAGCTGAGCTCAGTCTATAAAATTCCACTGGTCTTAGGATTTGTTAGATTTGTGTGTTTTAGATGCTTATCACCTTCAGGATCAACAAGTTTTAAAATCATCTTAAATAACCCAACAACTCTTTTCTCCCTTCTGTGAATGGATGAGGATGACTCAGTTGACATGAGTTGACTAACATGTTATCCTCCGAGAAAGACTATAGTTAGAATATACTTACAAATATCTCTCAGGGGCAAATTGCAAAATGATTCAAATACAAACTGATTATATTAATACATTGAAAAATCCAGATGCTACCACACATATGTCCCATGAGACAAGACTGGTTTCTTAATCAGCACACCTAGACCTATGCATCAGTCTGTAGTCGTTACTCTCAAGGGGAAAATCTTCCACCATGAATTCTTTCTATTGTTAAAAAGAAGCTTCAATCTGTGGGTCAGAATATTGCACCACTTTCCTACCCAGCTGCAAGTCATATTTAAGAATCCAAAGGAATGTCCCAAGTTTGTTCCAAAAATGTCCAGATGGGCTCACTCGCATACCACGCCAGTAAACCCTGCCGGCCGAGCATGCGCGACCTCGTCAGCACCCCCAAGCTCACACTCCACGAGGTGTGCAGGCGGGCTCATCCTTCCTCAAGCAGCGGCCCCTGCTACATGCACATGTAGCTCTCGCCGCAGATCTCAAGATTACACAAGTGTTTCCCTTTTAATCTAGTTAACTGCATTTCTTTATATTACCATTCATTTATTTCCCCATTCAGACTGATCAGCGATGTCTGTTCATGTCAATTGCAGAGCTTGGCCACACCAGTTGGTGCTACCCACGAGGGTTAGTATCACTCTTGTCAAGGAGGAGAGAGGCCGCTTCTATTAGTCTGTGCTGCCTCACTGGGGGTAAATGCGGGATTTCCTTTAGGCACTAGTGACATTTGGGGACAGATCACTCTTTGTGGAGGGAGCTGTCCGGTGCACTGTAGGATGTTAGCAGCATGCCTGGCCACTACCCACTAGATGCCAGTAGTGTCCTCACCGATGTGCAACCAAAAATGTCTGCAAACAGTGCCAAATGGCCCCTGGAGAGCAAACTGCCCCCAGCTGAGAAGCACTGTTTTAGACTTTCTGAAATTCTGAGAATAGTCTGAGGACCCCTAATAACTGCCTCCGTTGTTCTCTTAGGATATCACTGCTCAAAGTGTTGTCCCTGAACGAGTGGCGACTGCAGTATCTGAGAGCTTGCTGGAAACACAGACTCAAGTCCCACCCATACCTGCTGAATCTGAATCTGCAATTTAACAAGACCGATGGACGACTGTGACCCACATTAAAGTCTGAGAGGCGTTACTCAGTAACACCCTAGGTTGGAATCTATCATTTAGTATCTTATAAAGAAGATGATTCATTAACTAAAGGTGCTAAATATGGCCTGACAAGCCAGAATCATTTATTACTCAACAGCTGATGCCTTTCCATTCGTTTTTTGTTTGATATGTGCTCATTATTATTCTTTCATACACAGAATCTGAGAGGGGTGGGAATCAGGCACTCGCTCTTATGCCCGGTTTTCTCATAGCGATCAGCCTCTGTGAGTCACGCATGTACTTCCTGCCAGGCTCACTCATAAGAAGACAGGCAACTCAACCCCAACAACTGTCCCCCACCAACTCAAGGATACCACTCTCAGATAGTCTGATGTTAATTTTAAAAGCAGGTCTATTTATTTGACATAACTGAAGATCTAGGATATGCATTTTCAACAGGGGCAATATCACCCCCAATAAGATGAAAATGGGTTCTTGAGGGGCCAAATAAAACCTTACTCCTTTTATACAGAAAGCACAAATAAACACACATACATACATACACATATATACAGTGCATCTGTGGTATGAAGATTTCCCAGGGAGGGGGGAGGCACTTGGAAAAAAATGTCTACAAAGTCTTTGTGTGGGGGGAGGCGGGGGTAATAATAAATAAAGAGGTTAAGAAACACTGATTTAAAAAATGATCTCTTAAAGTCTTTTAAGACCATGATGTAGTCTTAGGTAAATGGATCATCACTATCAACCCACAGGAACTCGATAGTACTGTGTTTGCATCAGAAGACAGAAATACACAAGTTCGGACGGGAAAGACGATGACGAACAGGGAGAGAGAACAGTCTGGGGTCCACGATGCTCTGGAGAGAGGGGCTGTGCCTCGGCCCTGAATCCCAGCCCGGGTACCTCCACGCTGTAGGAATTTCCCCTCCCCCTCCAAGCCTCAGTTCCCCATCACTTGCGCACGTTGCCATGAGGACAAGATGCAGTGATTATCAACAGTGTCCAACACAACCGAGCATAAAGTAAGTTTGGTGGAATGTGAGCTTTCTCTTTTCCTATTAAACAACCTCTCTAGTGCTAAGATTTTTCAATGTCAGTAATTTCAGGGTTTTCTGGCAAATGAATCTATTCCTTGTTCGAATTCTGAAGAAGTCATAAATTGAACTCTAATATATCATATTATAGAGTATTTTCACCCCAAAATAAGGTATTCAGCAGGGTGAAGTTAGATGGAAACTTAAATGCTATAATGTCACACAGGTGGTCTTAAAAATCATCCTTCTTTGCAAAAATGCACAGTAAAAAAAAAAAAAAAAACCCAGGTCTTATGGAACAAAAATGAGGTTAGGTATACAATACTCCAAAACTTCATCTGTGCCACATATAAAAATAGATAGAAATCTAATAAAAATGGTAACACCATTTGACACATATGAAACGATTAAGAAATACATAAATACAAGTATCAATACTTCACTTCTCCTTGAATAAAGAGCTGAAGCGTCCTGCGTGGCAGAGGGGCTGCAGCTTATGGGTTACTATGAAGAAGGGGACGGACAGCGACCCAAAGTTGGAGGGAGGGTTGCAGCCCAGGCTGGGGGTGGGCGTGCGGCCGGGTGAGCTGGACCAGCTCAGAGATGCAGGAGGTGGGCGTGCCAGCGTGTCCTGACTCTGCCCCGTTCAGCTGGGCATGGTTTTCCGCTTTCACCCAGTGTCTCATCAGGACAAAGTACCCCTCGAGCAAGTGTGAAACCCCATTTACACCTACTACATCAATCCCATCAGAACACTTTTATGATTTCAAAAAAAGAGTTACAGCCGAACTGACCGTATTTCTCAGACTGCTTGGTTTCTTAATCTTGGCTGTTCCGTAAAAGGAAAGAATCCTTCTTCTGAAGGGGGTGATCATTCAGGACCTGCTCCATCAGCTCCAGTCTGAAGCCTCTGGACACTTCTCCCCTACGACAGTGCTTCAAACTAACAGCATTTCACACCCTGCCTGAGTCGCCATGGACTTCAAGAATTCACAAAAGGAACACAGCGTACTCAACGTGGGAGGCAGCTGTGGAGAGGGTTCTAGACTTAGAGACAGGGGTCTACATGCAAAGCCCTGCATGACCTGCAACGGCCCTTCCCCTCTCTGGGCCGCATTATCAAATCTCTGAACGACGGTTGCTCTGAGGATAAGATGAGATAATGTTTCTTGAAACGAACTGGGCCAAGGCTTGAAGGATACCAGTTGAATGTAAATCTGGACACAGACGGACTCATAATCATGAAGAAAGTATAACCCTATCCTTCTACGAGGTAAGGAACACCTTATCAGAAACATCCTTGATTTTACTGCCTTGGCATAAAATGAATGGTCATTGAGGTGGCTATAAAAACGCATGGAAAATAGACAATAAACATGTGAAACACTAAGATAGTTTATAGACACAGGAAGACGTGGGGGAAAGTGGCCACTTCCACCAACCTACAGAGAATTTCATTTCCTCCCTCAAGGTTTTATTAGCTTTCGTCTCCCTGGTTTCTTTTCTTACAGTCTGGAATGTCCCACTTCCTCCTCTAAGAAAGAAGAGTCAACCTCATGAATCGACAAAAATTATTCTTGCTCAATCCATTCCCCCTGTCGTCGCGTTTGAAGGAACTTCAGGGTCAGCTGACGTGGTTTCACTCTTCCCCTAGACCTGCCAGGAACGAAGACTTCTTGTTCCTAAAGTCCAGCCAGCCAGACAAGGTCATGCTGCAGAATCCTGAGATTTTTTGCTTTCTTGTTTTGGGGACTCCACATTCAAATATGCTTCTGCAGAGAACACGCACTTGAACTGGAAGCCGGACACAGACCACGAGAACTGGGCTGTGAGCTTGGTGAACTGTCCTGACTGTGACTTTCTGCACAACCCGGTCCTGAAACTTAGACCCCAGGGAGCCTTTCCAACCTAGAAAGGGATGCTTGGCAGGCCGAAGTCTGCCTGCTAATTATATTTCTCATTCCAAATTAAACGACCTCCGATTTTAAGTTTTACTTTCAAAAAAGCATTGCTAAGTGTCACAGAGAAGCAAAGGTGACAATGCAAGGTTACATTTGTTGGTCTGAAAATTTGGTGATGGTGTAACAGGAATCCAAATGCGTGGTTTCTGGCAGACTCCGTCCGCCATCACTGAGGTAGAATCTTTAACGCACACCCTTTACAGCAAAAATACAAGTAGGATCCTATTTAATAAGGTCTTTACTCCTTTCTGACGATGGGTACCTTCCAAAACAAGGGGGAAACACTCCAGGCCTAAATACAGGAATGTTTCCTCTCACTTCATTTGCCATTAAAGGTGATTCTGTCAAGGGGCATTGGATTTATTGAATTTATTTAGCCTTTACAGTGATTATCTCACTTGATCATTTCAGGCACTGGGAGCAAGAGACAGCGTGCTTCCCCCACTGTCCTAATGAAAATGGGTTGCCTGGAAAATGATTTCTCAACACTGCCTCATCCACTCCTCAGGGAGCGTATTACCCCATTTTCAGCAAGGTCACTTAAGCACACAGAGGTCAAGTGGCTTGCCCAAGATCATGAGACAGCCAGCCAGTGAAAGTCCCAGTGCTAACGACCGGGTCTCTGGCCCTTGCCCGGCACTCCTGCTTCTCGGCCACAGCAGCTCCCACCGGAGGAGCTGCCCAAAGGCCGGCAGAAAATCACTAAGGGAGCCAGAAGAAGAATTTCAGGCTTCCTTCTCCCACCCTGATCAGGGCTCAGGACCCACATTCACAACCAAACGCCAATCCAGTGACAGAGAAGCCTGTCTCTTTATCCCAAGAGCCTTGACCATCCCAAAGACAGTTACCGGTGCCCTCCAAGCACATGCACTGCGGCGCCACAGGGTGGACTGTAGATGCCCACGTGACCCAACCCCAGAGGACTAAGGGTCGGGCTCCATCAGGATGGAAGGAGACTCAAGGGAGGGCACTCTGTTGGACGTTAATGGACATGTCCGTAGCGGGACTCCACCGAGCAACAGTGCATCCATCCCAGGGCTTTCTCAGACTCGACAGTGGGGTCCAGAAATGACCACAACAAGACACGGATGTCAGGCAAAGCTTTATATGTAATTATATAGACGTGTATAATGTGTACGTTCTTTATTACTGGTGCTGAGGATATAATGTACAACTTCAAAGTTACAACGAGTGTAACGATATTTGGAGACCTCAGAGATACCGCGGGTTCCGTTCCAGGCCACCGCAAGAAAGCGAATACTGCCATCAAGCATCGCACACATTTTTTGGTTTCCCAGTGCGCATGAAAGTTCTGTTTACACAGTAGCAGTGTATTAAGTGTGCAACGGCATTATGCCTAAAAAAAATGTACACACCTTAATTTTTTTAAATGTTGTTGGAAAAATGGCGCCAATAGACTTGCTCCACACAAGGTCACCGCAGACCTTCAGTTTGTAAAAACCACAATCCCTGTGAAGCGCAGTAAAACAAGGTGCACCTGTATGGCCGTGACGTCTATGAACGGCGAAGTCACAGGTCTGCTCAAGCGGTCTGGGGCCCACACTCATACAAGGACAAATGCTGTTTCTGTCGGAGGTTAGTGAAAATAGGGGTGTATTTGATCCCTATGCCCGTTTCTCCAGAGTACTCTCCCCACAGGCCCCTTGGAGGCGTGGGGACCTCCTAAGAAGCCAGTGCTCTAGACTAGGGGTCGGTGAGGACACAGCCGCACCCATTCACCAGCGGACTGCCTCGCGGCCCTTGGCCCCCAACGGCACGGGTGGGCACTTACGCCAGCTACCGGCTCTTTACGGAGACAGTTCGCTGACCCCTGCACTGGAGAGACTCAGCGAGCTGGGGGTTCTCTAAACCTCTGGGACCAGCTGGGGCTCGGGCCTGACACTCTGGTGGTGGCAGAAGGGGCTGACAATTCCAAGTGGGTTCTCAGGGTTTGGCGAGGCGAGCATCTAATGCTACGTCCCACCTCAAGGCCTCCTGAATCCTCTAAAACTGAAGGAGGCAGGAGCTCGCTGCACAGGAAGTTTATCTCTGGGCCTGAGATAGACTTGAGGCCAGAGGAGCCTTCTGCAGCCCGGGCCGGCTTCTGCCTTCGCGAAAAATGAAATTCTGTGACGCTTCAAGGATGTGCTATGGCCTTTAGTCGGACCACATCATTCTCTGCTCAAACATGGCTCTGCTCAGAGTTTCTTTTAGTTCTTCAGTTTCTTAGATTAAGTAGCTGACACGGAATGTTTCTGAAATACGACGATAAAATCGCCTTTCGGAGCGGGCTCCCCTGTAAAATGCAGAAGTCACTCGTGGTACTAAGTGATACAATGATGTACATATTGCATATGTATAAGCCAACTGTGCAATATGGAAATGAGCACCTCCAAGAAAGGTTTCTAGTCCAGCCAGCCATTCTGCCTCTTTCATGTTGCCCTGGGGAAGCCTGATTTTTCAGACCGGCCATATATGCATTTGGCTATAAGTGGAGCATCCCACAAAATTGATCAGAGTTCTACCATGCTGCCGACCTCCCCAGTTTACCCAGCTTTCTATCATGTGTCCTTGTTATTCTGCTGTTATAAGCTTAAAAAAAAACACCTCCGTTTGATCTTGGACGACGTGAGAAGATTCGGCCTGAGACAGCCAGGTCCTTCATTCGTGACACAATGGGATGCGACAAAACAAAACCAACCTCCAAATTCATCCTGACACTGAATATTAAACAACGGTTCAGAATTTTAAAACGGAGGGCTATGTTGATTCAAGGGTCACTGGTCTCCTATCAGTTTCATTTAGACATGAATCTACCAGCTTCCTACACAGACTTCATTTCATTTCTCCCCAGAGAAAGAAGAGCTATAAACCTTGAAAACTTCAGAGCGATCAAATGTAAAGTGAGGGCTTCCTCTTTTGATCATTTGAGCAGCTGCTGTGGCAGAATTGTTTTTCTTCACCCCCTTTCACTGGGGTTTCTCTCTAGCAGCTGCTTTTGTTTTTTGTTCGTGTGCCTCCTCCCACTTCCCCTCCCCTAACCAGTTAACAGAGTTGGGGGCTGGGGGGGAAGCTGAAATACAAAGCAATGCTTGTTAAAAATGTGAGTAAATCTGGGCTAATAGCCAAATTTAATTCTAAAGACCCATTTTGGAGGCTCAGGACTAAAATGGAACCTAGTCTAGGTCTGGCTGTTTCTAGGACACCATGTCCCCATTGTGGGGGAGGGGAGGGCGGGGCCGGAGATTAATTGGATTCTATTGGCCACCATGTTTGGAAGATTTGATACATATTAAAAATAAACCGTTTCTCATAGAGCCAAGCTCTGAAGAGATTTTTAGTTTGAAATAACAATTTATGATTAGATGACATTTTAAACTCAGTGGCTGTCTGGCACACCCATCATATAACTCTGATGTTTTCCTAACCACACTTAACTAGACCTTACCTTCCTCGAAAGAGAGCAAATCCAGCATTTTTTTTTTTAAGAAATGTCCAGCCGAATGACCTTCACATTTGAGGATTAAATCCGTTAGAAATATCTAGTACTTCAAAGAACAGAGTAGCTGCCGAGAAGGAAATTCACCCCCCCAAGTTCATCAACTCTTTTCAACGATCAGATTACTCCCCAAACTGATTCCAAAGAACAATTTGAATAAGCTAATCTCAGGATATCATTCTTTTATTAGCAAAGTTATGGGGTGGTTATAGGGGAAAATGCACTAACACTTGAGAATGAGCTGACTGCACTTCAGTTGGAAGGGATAAATACAGAAAAGAGCCCATATGCTTGTTCTGCCTCTAGGGCTCCTATTAGTTCTACAGCCCAACTGTAGGCTAATTAGGACATAAAGCTAACTGTTTATCCTTTCGTGCTCTGTCAACTCTTAAGGGGCCACGAGAGCCCTGTGTGGCATAACATCACAGCAAGCAGCTGACATTTACTGGGCACGTCCCCTGTCCAGACACGGTGCCCGCCCACCTGTTCTGTCTCCTCACTTACCCTTCACCACAACTCAGAGGAGGTTTTCTGGGAGTGGAGACTGTGGCTTGGAGAAGCTAAATAACTTGCTAGTGAGGGGCGATATCGAGATTCAAATCCAAGTTTGTATGACTTTAAAAACGACTCGACACCTTCAAGTTAGATTCCAATTCAGGTTTGTCTAACTCTCAAGTGAACCGTTGTTTAAATATTGTACTTGATTTTGAAAGAGAGTAGGAAAAAAACACCTACGGAAGTTCATGAACTTCATTTCCAGAGGACTCTCCCAAGTCTTGATTTCTAGGCTATTCCCTTTTCCTTTACACACAATTTTAACGGCTTGATTATCTGCTTTATCCACCGACTCTCAGGGCAAAGCTCTGACAATGGTGATAAGGCATCACTGAGAGTACAGATGAGATGAAAAGGAAAAACTTATGAAAATTACACATAAAACGTCCCAAGCACAGCAATTTGAAACATGGCACATGAGCGGCATCCATTATTGAAGATACTTATAAAAACAGATCAAAATCCACAGATGCCCCCTTAACCAAATGATCAGGGTCAATATCATGAGGAATGAGACATACGGACATCACGTGTCCCCCGAGATGCTACACTGCGAAGGGCACATGTCAGATGTTCTGTGGCATTCTTGCCTTAAACACCTAACCTCAATCTAATCACGAGACAACATCAGATGGATGCAGATTGAGGGACATGCTACAAAATATCTGACCAGTTCTCTTGAACTGAGTAGACGTCGAAACAGACAACGGAAGACAGAACTGCCACAGACTGGAGGAGACTATGGCGATGTGATAACTAAATGCCCCATGGGATCTTGAACTACATCCCAGAACAGAAAAATGACATTAGAGGAGAAACTGGTGAAATTCAAATAAATGTTGTCATTGAGTTAACACTATCGCACCAATGATCATTTCCTGGTTTTGAGACTCATACTGCGGTTATGTAAGTCACCAATGTTGGAGGAAGCTTGGTGAGGGATATAGAGAAACTCTGTACTTTTCTTACAACTTTATCTAAAATTATTGCTAAATAAACAAACTTTAAATGGATCGAATCCGGTTCCCCATACACATGTATCTTAGAAATCTCTGCCCCAGAAACACTTAAAACGAAAACATTTTGGTTCTTCGTGAACAGGGGAAACTTTCCCTTTACTGAACAGAGTTGGCATGCAAATATAGGTTGAAAAATGAATAAATGTCTCATTCCCATTTAATAAGGCAGTGCTACCTTGACAATCACTTTTTTAAAATAAACTTTTTATTTTAGGACAGTTTTAG
The DNA here is from genome assembly GCF_048773025.1 of Camelus bactrianus. Classification (NCBI taxonomy): domain Eukaryota; kingdom Metazoa; phylum Chordata; class Mammalia; order Artiodactyla; family Camelidae; genus Camelus; species Camelus bactrianus. The sequence continues at coordinate 10,133,661 of NC_133575.1, forward strand.
ATTCACGGAATTACTGCAAAGGTAGTATAGAGAGCTCCCCCATACCCCACGCCCAGTCTCCCCTATCCCTGGCATCCATGAGGATGGTGGACCTGTCACAATGAATAACAAGCCCCAGCCAGAGACTTCTTTCTATTCATGCAGCAGCTGTCCTGGAGGGGTTCCTGCGCAGGCTCTTCACCTACAGGACGATGAAGATCAACTTGACGGTAAGCACGTTTACTGAGCAGTCTGTGCTCAGTTTGCAGAAATCACTGCATTTCATTCTCACAGTAATGGAATGAGGTAGGTGCCTTTTGTTATTCCTACTAAGTGGAGGAGCTCAAAGCCCAGCAAAGTTAAGGGACATGCTCTCCATCACCCAGGAGGAGACGGTGGAGCCAAGATGAAAATGCAGGGCTGCTTTCGAAGCACACACTCCTGACCATTGCAGCTGTCAGTCAACCGAAACCTCTCTGCAGCTGTGTATCTAAGCTTCCCGTATCCTATGCACGGCCACTTAGTTTTATTTAAAGTAACTAAAAGGCTTTCTATTTCCTCCTCTTGGACATCCCCCTCCATTCGCCCATCCTGCCCCCTAACCTGTCGATAACACCCCTGGCACCTGTCATCTAAGAGTTCTTCTCTCCTTCCAGCTGAACGTGACATCCGTGGGGCTGACTCCAATCACTAAGGAAAACGAAGCCCTGGACAGGACCCTGTGCAAAGCCGTCAGCTACCTCCATCCAGGGTGGCATGGCTTCACTCATCAGCAGCGTCCGGGCCACATTTCAAAAGGTACCTCCTCCATTTCACCAGGTAGAGGCTGGCCCAGTGGGTCTCAACCCTGGCAGCTAGACCCGAGGACTTTAAAAAGTCCTGATGCTCGAGCAGCACCCCAGACAATAGCATGAGAATCTCTGAGGGTGGAGCCAGATATCAGAATTTTATCACCTCCGGTGATTAGCAGAGCTAAGTTGAGAACCACTGGGTTAGCGTGCATTTCCCTGAATCACCAGGAGACTGGGGATTACTGTGTCAAATACAGTTTGGACTCGGAGTTCTGGATCTCGGCATCACCTTCCTCTTTCGGTCAAATCGCCTACTGACAAAGGATGTGCACCCTGCGGAGTGTGGCAATACCTTTGCAAACAGAATACTGGCCCTTGTGATTTACTGTACTCCACGATCTAAGGAGTGGGAGAGAGAGGAACATAAATAGCACTGAGGGTGTCTGCTCTAGACTTTTTCAGCACTGACATCAAGCTCATTAATTTAATTTCCTTTGCAAAGAACCAATTATACAGCTGAAATACCAAAGAACAGACCTTAAGCATGCCATTCTAAGTTGTCAGTAATTTATTCCCCAAAGGGGCTTAATTTATGCAGGACAACATAAGCATTAAGAAACTAGGATGTGGCACATTTATATTCGATATGGGACCTGGCGCAAAGAGGTTTAAAAAAAAAGACAGAACACTAGCAACCCGAAAATACCATTTGTATCAAAACCTTCTGATAGCACCTTATCCTCTTCAATAGAATAAACAGTAATAGTAACAACAACAACAGCAAGAGTTTGCACACTGAGTATTTTCCATGGGCCAGGTATGTGTTACATGTACATATATGAAACCATTTACCACTCAATCGTACAAAGTAGGTACTTCAATGTCCCCGTTTCTCAGATTAAAAAATAAAGGCCTGGAGAAGTCTACTGGTGGGTAACTGGTATTTAAATCCAGCAGTCTGACTCCAAAGGCCACTCTCTAAACCATAAGATGGCACTACTCCATCTGATTCTCATGTTAGCATTGTAACACACAAAGATGGTGGTTTTGGTACTGACGCGTCCACTGAGGCCTAGAATGCTTCAGAGATAAGATCACAGAGCTTTTAAGGACTCACATTAGAACAGAATTATTTCTTGACTTCTATCCCAAGATGAGTTCTTTCCTGGGTGCCGATCTACAGGGTAGCAGTGCCCAACAGAACGTTCTACGATGACAGGAATGTACTAGCTGGGTGTTGTCCAATATGGTAGCCCAGCTACCTGTGACTGCTGAGCAAGTCAATGTGGCTGGTGTGTCTAAAGAACCAAGTTTTGATTTAAACTAACTCAAACTTAAATAGCTAGTGACTATCATATTGGAAACACAGCCAGACGGGCCATGAACGGTCTATCATTTTTGCCTTTTACAACTACTTTTCAAACCAAATGTGCTCCCAGGCTCTTTTTCCACATTCAGCTCACAGCTCATCAGGGCATCTCAAGCTCTACTGAAATCAAAGACCACCAAGGGGTTTATACAAGCGTAATCTCCACGATCTCACTGGGTATTTGCCTGGCAAAACCACCATGGCAGGCTTGGCGATAAACTGGAATATGTGACCCACGAAATGGAGTAAAGTCAAGGAAAATATTTCCAGAAGAAAAGCCACTGCCCATTTCCTAGCAGGATGAGGATGGAGTTTGTTTCCAAAGAGCTGGAACAGGTTTCAAGATAAGGCGAATGTGAGCCCATCACCTGGTCTGCCTGGAAATACTCTCGTAAACTAGCGTTTAAGACCTCACCACCCCAAGTTCTTCCCCAGACACCAACCACACAGGATGCTCGTTATTTCGTAGCTGAGAAAACCGAGGCCAAGATGAAGGTGAACGATCTCACCAAATAATTATAGGATGAATTGATAGTAAATCCAAGAATAACATCCAAAACATTATCTTCCCACTTCTGAAGCTGAATTCTGGAAAGCACTGCTTTCCATTAAAGAAAATAGGACAACTTTTCTGCAGTTGCTCTACTGCTGTTTGTTCCACAGCTGAAAAACCTCGCTGTAATTCCGAGAGCAAAACACTGTGGAACCAATAAAAGATTTCATTGTCATCATTGTTTAAAGCAGTTTTTTTTCCCCAAAGATTGCTTTATTAGCATCTAAAATCCAACTGTCTGAACTTACTTCGATGTTTATATGAAGTTTGTGCACAGGACAAGTACAAGACTAGGGACCAAGATGCTTTTGTTGCAACCTTTGCTAGACACAACCGGAAGGAGGTCGGTATTTTCTCAAATTTGGGAAAAAAGCTAGAAGGATTATCTAAACAAGGGGAGGTGGGTGGGGAAATGATGTGAAGGCAAAAGAGAAAACTGAAGTTACCCAGTGAAAGAAATAGGGGGTGTATTTAGCTTCGGAAATTTAGCAAGAATTCCTGCTCTCATTGGTGGAAAGGTGGCTCACTGTAAGAAACGGTCACTTTCTGTCACGCACGCCACTCAGAAAAGCATCGCTTTCTATCTATACTTGATTCAGTTTTGGCTACTTAAAAATGACTCTGGGAGAGGGGGAAGGCTCCAGCTCAGTGGTGGAGTACGTGCTTAGCATGCATGAGGTCTTAGGTTCAATCCCCAGTCCCTCCATTAAAAAAAAAAAAAAAAAAAACAACCTCCCCATACTGTTACTTTTAGAGGAAAACTTTAAGTTTCATCTGGAAAATTTCCAGTTTCATCTACTTATTTTGTGTCCACATCGTGGCCTGAAGGAAACCCCACGCGCAATGAGAAAAGGCACTGAATCCATTTTATCGTATCAGTGTGAGGAAAATATAGTATAGTTGGTCCTCGGGTTCCACATCTGAGGATTCAACCAAAGCCAGATTGAAAACATTCAGAAGTAAAGCTTCCAGAAAGTTTCAAAAAGCAAAACTCGAATTTGCTGCCGGCAGGCAACTATTTACATAGCACTTCCACTGTATTGGGTATTATGAGTCATCTAGAGATGATTTAAAGCCTATGGGATGATGTGCTTCCGTTACATCCAAACAGCACACCACTTTATATAAGGGACCTGAGCATCCACAGGTTTCTGTATCCATAGGGGTTCCGGAACCAGCCCCCTGTGCATACAAGGGATGGCTGTATATATCTTAGTTACTTTTTATTTAGGTGAAAAGTATTGAGTATTTACAATAAAAAAAAATCTGCAAGGTTGAGAGACAATCAAAGCACATCCCAGTCCTTCAGGTATTTTCAGACCACTACACCTGATCTTCAGGTGGGGTTCTGCCTCAAGTATTGACTGTAACTTCCAATTAGAGTAATTTTACATATAAAAAGTCTCCTTCCTCAATTTACACTAGCCAAAATGTGAATCAAAAGAAGGGGTGAGCCAGCCTTCTAATACACTGTTCAAATGTTAATAAACACTTCAGTGTCTTCTTGTTCTATCTTGTTTACAGTCTTCATTTTGGAACATTTCACAAAACAAGGGAATTTCTATTCAAAATGTGTTGACACTATCAACTACTTCAGAAACTCTTTCTTTTCTCCATCATGGATTTAGTAAGTTATAAGCTACATGGATTTTTTTTTTTAAGTTTTACATTTGTAATGTTAATATGGAACATGGATTGCAAATGTTTCATCATTCTGAAAGAAAAAAGCAGATTATTCCAACATTTGAGATTTTTAAAAACCTGATGATTTAAGCAGACACTGCTTCCTTTTTTCTAATATCTATGCTGCCCCATCTTCTGCAGTAATATTTTTAGCTAGCTGCTCAGCTAATGATTACATTTCCCAGAATCACTTGCAGTTTGGTGCTGTGCTCATATGAACAAGTTCTGGCTGTTGGGACATGAGAAGTGACATGTGCAACTTCTACAAAATGGCCTTGAAGAGAAGGGCTTGCCTAACCTTTTCTTCTTCCTACAGGCAGGAATGTGAGGGTGATGGCAGGAGCTGCAGCAGCTGTTTTCAACCATGAAAGCCACGTCATGAGTATGACAGAATAAGAGTTTAAGTCTCTGACTTTTTTTTTTTGGAGGAGAGCCACCATACCCCCAAGCACTTCCACATCAGAGGGATGGAAACTTCTGGAATGCTTAAGTTCTTATTAACATTTTTGGGGGGGTCCATTATAGTAGATAAATCTATGTCCCAGATAATTAGTGTGATAACAAAGTAATGAAATTATCTGTGTGTTTTGTTCTATAAAAAGTAATTAACAGAGAACTCAGAAATACACCCACACACTTACGGTCAATTACTTTCTGGCAAAGGAGGCAAGAATATACAATGGAGAAATGACAGTCTCTTCAATAAGCCATGCTGGGAAAACTGGACAGCTACCTGTAAAAGAATGAAACTAGAACATTCTCTAACACCATATACAAAAACAAACTCAAAATGGATTAAAGACCTAAATTGAAGACCGGAAACCATAAAACTCCTTAGAGGAGAACATCAAATACTCTTCAGCATAAATCATAACAATATTTTTTGGATCTGTCTCCTGCAGCAAAGGAAGTAAAAGCAAAAATAAACAAATGGGATCTAATTAAACTTAAAAGCTTTTGCACAGCAAAGAAAACCATCGACAAAACAAAAAGACAACCTACTGAATGGGAGAAAATATTTGCAAATGATATGACAGATGAGGGGTTAATATAAAAAATATGTAAACAGCTCATACAACTCAACATCAACAAACAAACAAACAACCTGATTAAAAAATGAGCAGAAGACCTGAATAGACATTTCTCCAAAAAGGACATGAAGATGGCCAACAGGAACATGAACAGATGCTCAACATCACTAATTATCAGAGAAATGCAAATCAAAACTACAATGAGGTATCACCTCACACCTGTTAGAATGGCTGTCATCAAAAAAAAAATACAAACAACAAATGCTGGTGAGGATGTGCAGAAAAGGGAACCACCACTGGTGGGAATGCAAATTGGTACAGCCACTATGAAAAACAGCATGGAGGTTTCTCAAACAACTAAAAATAGAACTACTATTTGACCCAGCAATTCTACTGCTGGGTATATATCCAAAAAAACCCAAAAGCATTAATTTGAAAAGATACATGCACCCCAATGTTCATAGCAGCATGATTTTTAATTGCCAAGATATGAAAGCAACCTAAGTGTCCATCAACAGATGGATGGATTAAGATGTGGTATGTATGTATGTATCTGTGTGTGCACACACACACGATGCAGTTCTACTCAGCCATAAAAAAAGAGGGAAATTTTGCCATTTGCAACAATATGGATGGACTTGGAGGGTAACACACTAAGTGAAATAAGTCAAACAGAAAAAGAAATACTGTGTGTCACTTAAATGTGCAATCTAAAAAATGCAATCAACTTGTGAATATAACAAAAAAGAGAAGACTCACAGATACAGAGAACGAACTAGTGGTAACCAGTGGGGAGAGGGTGGGGGAAGGACAATACAGAGGTAGGGGATTAAGAGGTACAAACTCTTATGTTTAAAATAAGCTGTAAGGATATATTGTACAACATGGGGAATACAGCCAATATTTTATATTAACTATAAATGGAGCATAACCTTTAAAAGTTGGGAATCGCCATATTGTACACCTGTGACTTACATAATGTTGTACATCAACTATGTGTACATACGTATACAGTAGACACACATGTTATACACGACACGCATGTGCATGCATGTCCGTCTACACACATGTATGTTATATATCACATATCCATTTTCTATATAATGGGTATGTATATATGTGGTATATATCTGTGCATCTCCGTTTCTTGAGTAACACGCACCTATATTGTGATTTCTTTGAAAACTAAGTAGATTCATAAAAAACAAAGTGCCCTTCTGTCCCGAGTCCAGAACCTTGTCAAAGCTGCTTCTCCTGCGTTTGTAATATACCTAATAATTAAGTGCATCTGCCACTGAAATGTCCCCAAAGGGGCTCTGAAAGGCCCAGCGGGATTTTCAGCTGCTCAGGCCCAACCTCAGGGGCGGGATGCAGCTGGGGGCACAGAGCAGGCAAGGCGTCTAAGGCAGCCGCCTCTAGACCTGCCTCACCAGGCTTTAAACTACAATTATATTTTCTCAGTGACCAAGGGCACTTAATTGAGGCCTCAAAAAAAGAGAGATGCTAATACAGAAATAAACACACTCTGCCAATGAAGGATTTCTGGACAGGCGGAGATGGATGAAAGCATGGCTCACAGTTGAAGCAGGACTCTTTCCCACGCTGCCCCCAAGGCTTTGGAAAGGATATTTAAAAAAGAGGAGGGGGAGAGCAGACACATATTTATATAACCCGGGAGGATACAGAATGCAACTTATGCACAGACGCATCTACATCTATTGTTACTCCCCACTTACCCAGGATTTGAAATGCTCTGGAAGCTTCCGTCATTTACAAAACAGTCAAGTATAAAGACTCTGAGTGGTCAACAGCTACCACAAAACTCCTGGGCACCCATCCACCGCGGCTTTCTGCAATGCTTAAGTTAGTTTACAAAGAACACATATTCGTTTATGAATTTGTGCGTGTGTGTGTTTTAAAGAGATGCCATCTTTTAAAAAATAAGCAAAATCAGGCAGCAGATTGGCTGTCAGGGGATCTCTGTGACAGCAGAGGGAAGACAGCAATCAACTGAAACATTCAAATCCAGCGTTGAAGGGACTCAGGAGAAAAGTGGGCACGTGGCCTCAAAGACAGCCGCTGACTGAAGACAGCCCAGACTGCGCCCACGTGCAATCCGTCCCCTGGGCCCTCAATTCCCCACCCCACACTCCGGTAAGGCTGTTTTGCTCAGGTAAACCTGGCCAGGACACATAGAAGCTATTTTTAGACATTCAAATTTTTTTAACAGTGGCAATTTAAAAAATATCGTTAGTGCTTTAGAGTAATAACCTCTGGAGTTTCTCAAGACAACTGAGATCAAGTTACTTTCGGAAATGCCAGTTAAACAAGGAGTGACTCACTGGACGTGAGCAAATGACTCGTAGAGATTTTTACAGCCATCAAACTGTAGGTATTTTTAAAGCAAGGAATGACACAGCCTGTCATTTTAAGTACAAAGTCACCATGGCAACGATAACATATACCCTATCTCCTCTACCCTAAAGGTAAGTTTTCATAGGTAATAAAATGATAGGCACAATTAAGTGAAGCATTCAGTTTAAGACTACACTATATAAGAGATGAGAATTTGTCGAACATTCAAGCAATGCCTTAATTAACATGCAGGTTCCCGTGATGGTGTCATCAGGCTTCTGAAGAAAGAAGTGTCACGTTCTGATGATGGTCCATTATGTTATTACAGTTACTGACATCATTTACGGTTTATTTGGTGATGCAACCTGTGCTTCTGATCCGTTTGATTACCAACCGTCTCTATTTCATCCCTGATTGCATTCAACTGCCGATGATCATTTGTGACATTCAGAAAATGCCCTTTTGCGAAGGTCTGATTCTCCCCAGCTGAGTATGTGTTCGGCAGGCTGTTCACTTGCAAAAGCAGCGACATTCAGCTCTAACGAAATCTGAAATGTGTTCCTTACTGTCATAAAAGTAGCCAGCTGCTTGGTCAAAGAAGAAAGGTCCCCTACATGGTAATACAGGCGGGAGAAACAGACCAGTACTGGCACCATTCTATCACCAGAAGAAAGCGCTTTTTTGAACACCTTTCTGTTCTTCTCTTTTCATCTTATCGTAGTTTTCCTGCTCTGGTGGGAGGTACATGTCTCCCACCAGACCGCGGGCTCTTCCTCAAGGCCAAGGACTCTCTCATTCCCCACCATGGTTCTCGTACTTACAGCTGCACTCGGGCAATGAATAGGCACAATGCACACTGGGAAGCAGGCTGGTCAAAGAAGCTGTGTCTCACAAAATGCCCCCGAGGACAGCAACAAAAGCAGCGACATCGCAGCAAGTAACTACCGTGGACGTTCAGAGCTTGGGCTCAGCTGGAGCCGTCTTCTTTCTCTCCAGGCACTGCGGCAGCTGACTGTGACAATGACAAAGCAGTAGACCTTCTCGGTGACATTACAGAGACAGTTCCTCACGGGAACAGAAGTACAGACAACTCCCAGTTGCCTGGGCCGATGAGCTACAGTGGGGCCGATCTTTCTTTCCTTCATGGTCACTCACTTCCCTAACGTCTCAACTCCCTTGGTTTACTCATTTGGAGAAGCCATCTAATCTTTCTTCAACTTCAGGAGTGGGTCCAGAGAGGCTAGACCTTGTATCATGGAGATTTCAATATGGTGGACATCACAAAGAGGGATCAGGCAAATGGACTGGAGGCAGGGGTGGGAGACAGGAAGGGGGGAGTTTCTTGACTGGCCAGTATGTGGCTCTGTGGTCTTTGTCTGATAATATTTTCATGAACAAATACCTGCTTTCAAATATAAGGATAAGTACTACAATAAAGAGGGTCCTGATTACTTGCTGTTTCACATTAGGATAGTTTTTTTTTTTTAATCAAACTGGAGTTGATTTACAAAGTTGTGTTTGTTTCTGTGTACAGCAAAGTGATTCAGTTATATACATTTACATTATTTTTCATTATAGGTTATTACGAGCTATTGAATATAGTTTTCCCTGTGCTGTACCTTAGGACCTGGATGTTTATCTAGTCGGTATATAGTAATTTGTATCTGCTAATCCCAAACTCCCAATTTACCACTCCCCTCCGGGATAAATTCTTAATTCTAGGAAACAAAGATACGGATTTCTCTATTCTCAATTTCATCCTCAAAGAACAACTTTGTATTTACTTCAAGTAACGTTCATGAATGTTTAGCAGTGAAAAATTGCAAAAGAATAAGACTTCCAAACAACCTGTGTAGGAGCCTCAGTATGTGAAATGATACTGGATTTTTCTCACAAAGATGTAAAAGTAAGGGGCATGGATTGAAAATTCTGAGTCAGATAGAAATAGAAATCTGTTTAAGAATAGTTCAACTGTACAGAGATAAAAACTTGATGCTTAGCTGGAAATGACCATATTTTTATCAATTTCAACTAAAAATATGAAGGGGAAATGTCCCTACAAAGAGAAGCTACAGTTAATTTTCTGTGCCAATAATGACCTCTCAAGAAGCATTCTTTAAATATGAGTGAAATAACAAACCGAATGTAACTAGAGAGTTTCATCCGTTTCCTTCTTAGCAGTTACCCAGACAGGTGTACCACACACCTGGAGAGAACACAGCACACAAATCCACACTTACATAGTAGATAGACTGGGGAAGTAATCCTTTGCTTCACCAAAAGAGTTGCTAAAGGACAGCATTCTTTGGTTCTTAAGGATCTGTGAGGGAAACCCCAGGTTTGGGGTTTAGACACCAAAGCCAGTACCCATTGAAGACTCATGAGAATGAGGCTCTAGCCACATATGAGAACGCCATATTGGATGCCCTCCCATGGCCAGATAGTGTCTATTTCATGTGTCTCAGCTCAGTATCTTCACCAATGCTGGGGAATATCAGGGAAATGTAACACTTAACCCAGCCATCGTAGTGTTCATTAGCAGCTCTTAGAAGAAAATAAAAAGGTGAAATCTATTGCTTGAAATCAAATGGCAGAGGTTCACCACAATGTTCTACACGATCTCCTTTTATTACAGGAATATTTGAGAGTTTGCTAGAAAGAGGCTGAAATAATAAAACCTTCCAAGTAAAAAGAATTTTCTGAAGTTGATTATGATTCGGTTTTAGATCATATATACAATCATCATTTGTTTCATTCTTCTTATCAGAAAAAAACGCCTTGTCTGTGATAAGAGTTCAGTGGATCTCATCTGGATTAAACAAGTAGGTACACACTGGCACCAGTAATTAGTGACCTCCAGGACTAGGGCTGTCCGCCTCAGAGAGAGGCTTGTCCCGAAGGCTCATCTTCCGAAAGGCACCTTCTGAAGTCGGCAACTCCTTCTACACCTGGGTCCCTTTCTTTGGTGTCTAGAACCTCTTGCTCTAATTCAGGCCAAACGCCAAACCTTCCCACAGGCTATGTGCTTTAAAGGTTTGCAAGGACTATCTTTCGCGACTTCAAAAGGTCAATCTAAGTGTTTTCCAACCTTGGCCCTCTTGACATAGGGGCCAGGTGACTATGTGCTTGCGGAGGGGTGGGTTCTGGGTATCATAGGATGTTGAACAGCATCTCTGGCCTCTATCCACTAGATACCAGTAGCACACTCTGCCACGATCCCAGCTATAAGAATCAAAAACGTCTCCAGACATCACCAACGGTTCCCTGGGGCGCAAAATAGACCCTAGTGGAGAATCACTCGTCTGATAAACTCTTCTTCAAACAAAAAAAATTACTCATGGTTGCTTCTTGAAGAATCGGAAGCCTCCATTTCTCACCAGTCCTTGCAGGAGTGAGCACCTGACGTTGCAAATACTGCCTCTGGGCATGTGAGTTAAGAGCCCGCCCAGGTGGGAAGGCCCACATCTTCAAGCTCCCAAGCAAGCAGAAGTTTGTGACCAACAACCTGCACTACAGCACAGTTACGCTGGTCAGAAGTTTTCTTTTTCTTTTTAAAGATACCTCACTCATCATGTTAGGCGGAGGAAACTACAAGTCCATCACCAAGTAGAAATCCCGCCATTTTGGCTCAAATCCCCCAAAGCTAAAATAAGATGATAAAAAATAAAAAGAACTTGACTTTCAGGTCCAAATTTAGACTTCAGTTTTAAATGTGAGAGTTTCTACGATGAGAGACCACTCCAAGACAAAGACAAGGAACAAAAAGAAGTGAATTTTAAGAACGGATTCTTAATGACTGGGGCCTTTCCAGATTACTCAAATCTAAATGTATGGAAGTCTGTGTGTCTGGGGTGGGGGCCGTGTCGTGGGGGCTGGCCTCTATTAAAAACTGCATCTCCAAAGATTTGTTCTAGGAGAATTTACATTACATTTCAGGAGAATTACATTTGTGATTTCTGTTGCCTCCGAATAAATAAACAAAAGTCTGAGGGCTTGAGGAGGACTAAGAATAGTCCTGTGAAGTGATGGGGAACAGCCACACATGTAATCTCATTTGACAGCTGAATAAACCGCTTTCCGGAATAAATGAAGTTCGCACGCCAGCCCAGGGCTGGCTTCCCCCTGGCAGGGTGAGCAGCTACGGAAAAATATTCCAGGAAAAATTTTCCATGAAACTACTTCGGGAAACCCAGGAGTTCTGAATCGACCGAGAAAAGATCATTTTCGTGAGTGACCTCCCCAAGAGGCGCATTTAAATGATTCGAGGGTTACCTTAGATGAACGGCTCTTAGACGAGTGGAAAATTGGCTTGCTTTCTTTCTCTTTCAACTGAGAGTTTGCATTTTGAATGTAAACTTGGTCTCTGTAATGGAGTAGATAGGGTCATATTTTTCTTTTAGAAGAAATCCCAGTTTGACATATCGACGGCTGGATTTTCTTGTCTGATTAGAATGTATCTAGGGTTGGTTGCAGTCAGGAGACCTCACTGCACTTCTCATGACCAGGCTGGTGGGTGATGACGCAGAACCAGCTTCGCCTGCAGCTTCTGTATGAATCCGAACCAGTTTTCACATTCAGCTGCAATTTGTCACAGGTCTGTGCGAGGAAACCATGACATCCCATGGAAATGGTTTTGACCTTGACTGACTTTTTCTTTTCAGAACAGCCGTAGAAACTATAAGGCACCTTCCATATATATTTTTAAAGGTGTGCAGAAACATTATTGAGGGATGTAAAAGAAGATCTAATTGTCTGAAAAGATATACCATGTATTCGAATGGAAGATTCAATACAGTGAACACGCTAACTATCATGAAAATTATTCTGTAAATTCATGGTAATCCCACTCAAAGTCCTAACACGGATGCTTGTGGAACATGAAAGGCTGATTCCAAAAGCAAAAAACGAAGAACATCTCAGACTCTTTTAAAGAAGAACAAGAGAAGAAACCTTCTCCTAGGAGACTATCCAGGCTTATTTTAAATCTCTACTGCTTAGGACAGTGCAGTCTTTGCTCATGGTTGACAGAGTAGACCAGATGAACAGCAATGGAGTCCAGAGATGTACGCACAGGTACAGTAGAGAAATGGAATACATGTGAGATCATATTATATCCAGATCAGTGGGGAAAGAATAAACTGTTAAGTATGTGCTGGTTTCTGTATAGCAGTTGTAAAACAGAAATCGATTTCTACCTCATACTGTATCCAAAACTTAAAATCTCCATGGAATAAAGTCTGGGGGGAAAAAAACATGCTTAAAAAGAAACTTTAGAAGAGAATACAAATGAATATCTTCCTGACCTTGGAGACGGGAAGAATTTTCAAACAAGGCAACAATAAAAGGTTCAAATGAAAAAATAAAGAAAAAGACTGATAATTAGGGCTTTAGTATGATAAAAAAAAAAACATTCAGCACGACAAAAGATGTGTTCAACAGAGGTCAAAGATCAGCCACAGAGAGGAACATGATACTGACAACATATGTAACTAAGGGTTAGTATCCAGAATGTATAAAGAATCACCACAAATTGAGAGGAAAAAAATAAAAGGATACAAATGAAAGAGAAAAGCCATATGGCCAATAACCTACCCCAAAGTCTCAACGTCTCTAGGGAAATTCAACATCAAAAACAATGAAACACCACTTCACACCTGTAAGATTTTTGAAAATGTTTAAACTGTGACAATACCAAATGCTGGAGAAGATTTGGAGAAACTACAATGCTCAGATACTCCCGGTTCAAGTATAAATTGACCCCAGGAGTGAGGAAGCAGTGGTGACTCTATACACTTTAAAGCCAGCTCTGTGTGATGGCAGAGCATTCAGTTTGCTAACTCTATCACTACTTCAGTCAATAAAATGACAAAATTCCCCACTGAAGGAATGAAGGCAGGGTATTACTAAGTCCAAATAATGCAAGGAGAAAAGTTAATTTGGCCAAAACAGTTGTGTATCTATTTCTAAACGTTCTCAGGATAATAAAACCAATTCAACCCTTTTTCCAGACCTGCACTCCACTTGGCACAGCCACTAGCCAACAGCTCGCTAACTACTGTTAATTCAGACAATTCCTAAAACTCTGTCTTCTTCAGGGAACTAACTGGGAGGAGGTCTTAACGCCTGTTCTATCCTTATACCCTGAAGCCAGAAAATATTCACGCTGGTAACATCCTGAGTAAACACACACCACCTACAACTTCCTCTTTATTCAAAATCCTTGGTGATGTACTTTCCACGTGCAAGGTGCCTAATGGGATACCTTATCTTTGTCATCCCTTCAGCTGTATGCACGCTTTCCATGTACCCAGCTCCCATCCATTACTTCCAAAGTCCTCCTCACACCTGCTGTGTCCATGTTTCCTACTTAGAACAGAGGGCAGAAGCCAGTGGTTTATGCACTCCCTAAAGCAGCGCTACGCGTGATGGTATTTCGTAAATGATTTTAACCATGATGGTTTAGAAGCACGTCTATTTTCTGGACGGAAAACATCACTGAGTTTTAGAATAATATCACTAATGTTGATCAAAAGTTACCAGACCAAAAAAAGTTCGTACTGCATGATTCCATTTGTAAGAAGTACACAAACTGGCAAAACTACGTTGGCAGAAATCAGGAGCGATTACCCTCGGTCGGGGTGCCTGAAAGAAAGCCCGCAGGGGATTTCTGAGGGGCTGGTAATACTCCACTAATTAATCTGTGTACTCGTTAAGTTTGCAAAAATTTATCAAGCTGGAAGCTTGTGATTTGCCCACTTTTTATGTATATATTATACTTCAATACCAAATTGGAAACTGACTTTTGAATATTTGTGCCTCTTACAAAACATCTAAAAATATGTGCGATAAAATATCATTATGTAATAGAGCTTGAAACAGTTCCTGGTAATCCAGGATAGCGGCTTTGCAAAATGACAGTAATTCATGGAATGAAAATTCATCTCTTTAATGTTCTGAATTCTGCTTCACTTAAGCATGGATACTGTCAGAATACGCCGCATAAGAAAACGAAAAGGAAAATAGAAAATGAAGGGCTGCTCATTGTGGGAAGGAACAGATGCCCGAATTCAAGCTGCCATTTTAAAAGCCTCCATTTAAACATTCTTTTCAGGGAGTTGTGAAACACCACATTCCTCAACCTAAAAGCAAGACCCGATACACACACAAAATGGCAGCTTTTGCCGGCCCCTTCTAACCCTCACTTCCAAGGTTCCCGGCCTCTCTACACTAGAACTATTTAGCAAGTATGCTCAAATCTCTCGAAAATCACCAACTTAAGGTCTCCATCTGGGAAGAGTTAAGGATGGGGGCGAGCAGGGGGATGAATGGCTGTTCAAAAAAGGATCTCTGTGAGCAACAAGGGGGAAAATCAGTCCCTTCTCTTACAACTCCTGCATCTCTCAAACACATGGAAAAATATAATCAAGTCATTACTACAGACTCTAAGGATGAAACAGAATGTGCAGGGCGTTGCCTTAAAGGCTTAATCTAGGTAGATTTAATTATAGTTAAGGAGATGAATTCTAAATTTGGAAAGGCGATCAAGGTAATTAAGGATGTTAAGCAATGGGACTAGATCCTTGATGCCTTTCTACTTAATGAAGACAACAAAAGATGATGAAAACAATTACTGGAAGCAAAAGGAACTTCACATAGATTCAGTTCTTTCAGAGATAAAGCACCCTAGACATCGGAACAAGTGTTCGAGGAAAGCCAGACACTCTACTCCTAGAGGTGCTTGCTCTTGCTGATAAGTTAGTTTAAGCACCATTTTACTCCAAAGAAAGAGTGGATTACGTGGTCTGCAAGGCTCCTCGTTATATCTCCAGATTCTCCGGTGATGGTAAAAAAAAAAAAAAAAGTTATGAAAACAACAACAACAACGAAACTTCCTTCAGCTAGAAAAATCAAGTATCCCTTTTGGAAGGATAACATCTTTTTAACCAGCAATTTTTTTTTTTTCATTCTGTAGCTGTGCTCAAACAAGTCTTCAGTGATTAACTAAAAAAAAAAAAAAAAAAGTCTTCAATGATGCCACTAGTCAGATTTTATAATATTCTGGAACACAAAAGGTTTTCAATCCCTCTTCCTATAAAGCAGTGGTTCCCAATATGGGGTGATTTTGCTCCCCCATAGTTGTTACTTGGCAACATCTGGAGGCATTTTTGGTGTCACAACTAGGGGGGTGTTACTGACGTGCAGTGGGTGGAGGCCAGGGATGCTGCTAAACACCCTACAGTGCACAGGGCAGCCCCTCACGGTCAAGAATCATGCAGCCTCAAATGTCAAAAGTGCTGAGGTTGAGAAACCCTGATCTAAAAGTACACTTTCTGAACAGTAAGAAAAGGAGACTTCTTTCATTTCAGTATCTGTCTCCAGTTGCTCCAGAGAAGAAACTCTGTAGAATTTAACAGTCCTAAAGAAAACAAATATACAAGCTGATACTAAGCAATAACTCTAGCTTGAGAATGTTTACAATAGATCTTGTCCAACCAAGTTCAAATATCCAAGCTATACAGCCATTAAGAGTAAAATTCAAAACATCAAATTTAAGTACTTTTTCCTTTGGCAGATTTTATTTCTAACCAAGTAAGCAATTTTTTCTTCTAGACGTTAAAATCCTGTTTTCTGATTACTAGAAAATGTACTCCTTTTCAATTAAGTGATCAGCTCACCTATCACATGTAAGTATCAACCTACTAAATTTTAAAATAAATGACCAAGATTGATCAAGAAAAATAAAGAGACTACAAATTATCTACTTCACTAGGAATGTTGAACAGGGGAACATCACTACAGATCCTACAGACAACAAGATTAAATAAATACAAAAATATTATGAACAACTTTATGTCAATAAAGTTAATAACTTAGATAAAATGAAAAAGTCCTTGAAAAACACAACTTACCAAAACTAAAACAGAGAAATAAGAAACCTGAATAGTAATATCTCGGTTAAAGAAACAGAATTCATAATGTAAAACATTTCCGTGAAGAAAACTCTAGGCCCAGAAAGCTTCGCTGATGAATTCTTTCAAGTATTTAAGGAGTAAATAATGACACTTTTGAAATTAATAATCAAATAAATAAATAGACAGGGGCTGGGTTCCATGTCCACGCCTAACCCCTCTGGAGTCGCCAGAAGAGATCCTTTCCATCCCCAAAAGGCTCACCTTTCTCCGCCACTTCAGCTTTTCAAAGGGAGGAGGCAACAGACAACATTAAAATTATTCTTGTAAGATTCACCTATGTGTGTCCATTTGTAATCAATTAAAACGTGTTACTCTCCATTCAGCTTTCAGTGCCTTTCCCCTCATCTTACTTTTCCCATTTCCCCCCACACCCATTCTCTGCTATGGCCAGGCCAGTTTCTGCAGGATCCCACCAGCAAACCTTGCTCACGCCTCCTCTCTTCCTCTGTGTACCCTAACCCTTTCCACCCTGTTCTCAACACACTTCAAATACAAGTCTCCACCAGAAGCGTCATACAAGCTACAGAGTCTAGGTTTCTTTTATCTCCTCAGGTAGATTGTCACTTCTCTCCAGCTGTCACTTTCCTGCTTAAAATCCCTTTGTGATTCTTTGTGACCAACAGGGTAATGATCAAGTTCTTGCCTGGCTCTTCACTGCCTGGCCTGGCCTCTCTTCTAGGCTCAGCTCTCCCCTCTCCCCCACCTTCAGGCCACGCCCAACTCCTCCCCGTTCCCAGGCAGCAGCCTCTGCTATGCCTCCTACTTTTGCACATCTGTACACAGGGCCTGGGATGCCCTCTCCCGGACCCTGCCCGCTGTCATATCCTGCTCATTCTTCAAGACTGAGATCAAAGATAACTGCCTGCCGAGAAAATCCTTCTCAGAAATACCCCCTACCCTTTTTCCCCCCGGCTCAGACATAGGGGGTTATTTGACAGGACCTTGTATTTACTTTTATTATAATCGTCTATCTGCATCTTTGAAATGACTGTGGTGATCTGAGGACAAGACTAGGATGGATGGATGGATTTATTGATGGATGGATGTGCGGATGTATTTATTTATTCATTTATTTTTGCTTCACGACTTAACATAGTACCTAACCTAGCCCATCTGAGCAGGACTCAATGTTTGTTGACTGAACCGCTGTCTTATATTCCCAAGAGCCTTCATGGTGATGGGCATGCAACAGGAACTCAAACACTTAAGAGACTGGCACATGCGAGCTGCATGGCAAAGCAACAGGTATTCGTTGAACCCAACCACTCAAGGTGAGAATGGAAACTCAAGACCCTTGTTACTTTTTAATCCTCAGGGCAATAATGAATTTCACTGAGACAGAGTGTTTCACTCCAAGGTTTTTTGCACTTCAGAAATCTGACAAGAAGGAAGTACTTTTCACCAGAGAGAGGGAAATATTTTATAACATCAAAGGAAAAAAGCTAAAGGCAAAAAGAAAGTAATGAAATAACATTCAAACTGTTCTTTCGATTGTTTTTGTGTCTGTGTACGCCTACAGCAATCAATTTACTTCTCATGACTTCAAGCTCTGAAATTACTATTCTGTGCAAATCTGTGCTCAAAGTGTTAATTATTAAAAAACAATAATTACTGTCGTTTGCCCTATTTAATTTTGTCTCGTTTATCATAGTTTGTAACACATAAATATAATTTTACATACTTTGAAAGCTATGCATTTGTAATGTAGACAAACCTTAATAAAATGCATTTTCTACAATAAAACTCTTATCCTTTCAACAAATATTTGTGGAGTGCCTATAACATGTCAATTATTTGAATGAACACTGGGAAAGAACAATGAGTAAAATAATCTTTGCTCCTAACAAACTTGACATTTGAACAGAAAAGGAGACATATTAAAAACACTAATAAACTTACTAATGGTAACCAAAAAAATCATGTTACAATGATTAAATAGATGATATAGGCTGAAAGATACAGTAGAAGTTCTTACCAACGTTC
This sequence comes from Camelus bactrianus, assembly GCF_048773025.1. NCBI lineage: Eukaryota > Metazoa > Chordata > Mammalia > Artiodactyla > Camelidae > Camelus > Camelus bactrianus. The sequence continues at coordinate 10,152,377 of NC_133575.1, forward strand.
CCGTAATGGACCCACCCGGTGACCCCATGTTGTCCACTCCTTTCGTAAGCCATACTCCCCACTGCCCACACAACTTGGTTTCTGAAGGCTGTTCTCCAGCACATCTGTGTACTAGTTCTCCCACCAGCTGAACTGTGTACCTCAGAAGAGTCTGGTATATTTGCTCCCAAATCTGTTTATACCAGTTGTTCTTGTTACTATAATTATGAAATTTCATTAGGTATTACACAAACGAATAAAATGAGTGCCAAAAGCAAGTTTTTATTTCTATGAAAACCAAGCTGATGGGCTTTGAAAAGCCTTAAAGATGCGTCACTTGGAAAAAGAGTTGCCAGAAGCATTGCAAGACAATTTTAAAGGTTTAAGGGGAGTGAGGGAGATGGTCCAAAAGGATTCTGCACACAGGTTGGCTCTGACTGCCTTTAAGTTCTCACTTGACTTTCAAAGGATCAAACTGGAAATCAAAAGCCACTGAACTCTGGCAGTGATTTATACATAAGAAAGATGTTAAGGAATTTCAATTAGGGCTGACACTCAAAGCCAAGACTTTGACTTTACAACAAAATACTGGTGAATTAATGTTTAAAGTCACATACGACGTGTAAGACACATATGTGGTACTTTTTAATGATCTGGCATTTCCCATAAACCATCTAATTGCTTGACCCCGGATACAGCAGATAAGGATGAATCCCTTGGAGGGGTCAAGGGGTTTGGGCAAGAGCTTTTGCTGAAGCAAAAATATACTCAATTAATTAATTACTTCCTGTTTGTCATCAGCAGTGCTCCGTGCTACTGGACTAGAGGCTGACTCAAAATTTCAGTCTGCATCCCGAGGCTTGAAGGGCACCCTCTCCAAGGCCGGAGGGTGAGCCTAGATCTTTATAGTCAAAAGGAGGGAGGGGAGCACATTCTGGGAATACTGCCTGCCCAGCTATTCACCAGGATACCATTCCTTTGTCTCCAATTGCACCCGAACTCCTGAGCAAACTTCCCAAACCAAATGCTGTGTGCACTGAACGTACCGGCCCTCGGTGTGTGCGCTTCCTTCCGAGTCTGGCCTCTGAAGGTGGCCCGGGCCCCGTGTACGGAATCCAGAAAGGCTCTCTGGAGCAGCCAGCTCTAGAGAGAAGAGGGCAGGAGAAGCCAGAGCTGGAGGCCCTAAAGAGGGTGAATCCCATGGCATCCTCCGTCAGTCTACTAGGTGAGCAAGTTGAGATGTCGGCATCCAGCGCAACCGCCAATGATGCCGGTGCTGCTGGCCTCATGACAACAAACAGCGTTTAGACAATTTGGGAGCTGTTTTCTCTTGTTTTTCCAGCATCACATGGCCTTCTCATTCCTTTTTTTTCTAAATTACATCCTTCTCCATCTGTCAGGGTCCAAAGAAATAATTTCATTTAATCCTTTTAGTGTGTAGTGAACTGAGCTTAAGAAAATGATTTACCCAAGATCATGCAGCAAGTTCAGGGAATTGATGGGCCAGGACCCGAGGCCTCAGGCTCGCTCTGCTTTTCCTTGGTTTTCTGGCCCTGGGGACCACCAACACCAGCACCACCAGGAGCTGGCTAGAAACACAGAAACTCAGACCCCACCCAGGCCCCAAGAATCAAAAACTGTTCTGTGATCAAGATCACCAGATGACTTGTACACACATTACAGTTAAAGAACTGCTCTAAACCAGTTTTTTTTTTTAAACAATGCTATGTAGTGAAATTGCCTGCATTTATATTCCTAATCCTCAGAAAAACTTCCTTACCACAAAATGGATCAAAACAGTTATTTAGCTGTTTGGCTCTATCTGATCATCTCACACATCATTTTCATTTGAAATGAGAGGCAACCCATAAAACAGAATGAGCACTTCTCTCCGGATATGTGGCCCATATGAAAGCAGGGCGGGTACGCCGCAAATGCCTCCTAAGAGGTTACTGCATGGAATTCATTTCGTTGGTATGTCTTCAGGCCTATGAACAAAGTAACAGCATCAAAATTCTCTTAGGCCATGTGAGTTTCCAACGGATAAAACCAGAGTAACAGAGAGAGGGAGAGAGCGAGCGAGCGAGCAAGCAAGTGAGCGTGCACATTTGCTCAGAGGCCAAATGTGGAACTCTTCAGCCAGTGAAATAATTAGTTTCAACTCAACTCATTTAGGTGGTGTACTGCATACAAACAGTACATCGATATCTTCCCATTGTGCACAACCACCAAAGGTACTGAAAAGGCAAACACACTTCAAACATCAATCGGCTCATTGCATTTACATGAACTGTCCAGAATAGGCAAATCCAAAGAGACAGAAAGTAGATCAGTGGTTGCTAGGGGCTGGCAGGGGAGGGTGAGCGGGCAGTGATTTCTAATGGATACAGGCTTTCTTTCTGGGTGGTGGGAGCAACAAAGCTGAAAACATACTAAAAATCACTGACTTTGTGCACTTCAATGTGTGAACAGCATGGCGTGTGAATTTTATCTCAACAAAGCAACTTAAAATAAACTAAATTGGCAACAACTTTTAAAAACATGGTTTTTTTAAGATGCATTGAAAGAAAAAAATGTACACATCACAACTGCTCATTATTTCATGTGTCAACTTAGATATTTTGAATACCTTAAAATTTGAGTCCAAAGGGGCTCTTACTTCCACAAACCTCACCCATTTGACCAGGATATTAACTGATGCCACATTAAGGAAGTGACTTGATACAAGAACCAAAGTCTGGCTCAATGGACAAATGGTCAGAATTTTCCCAACGTTAAATCATTTCAATTAAAACATTCATAAAAGTATGTTCGGTAATTAACTACATCTGGAAAAATAAAACCAGTTCATGGCCCGGTGGTGTATTTACTAAGAATCGACCAAAGGAAATCAGTATGTTTCCTTTCTGGCATGAAGGGGACTTTTTTTTCTTTAACGTAAAAACTCAAAACTAAAACCAAGGATACTGCCAGACCCAGTGAGGCATGCACAAATTAACATCAATTGGCAACTGAAGTGGAGAAGCAACAATTGTCCAAGACACAAAGTACTTCCTTGAGAACAGACCTCCGGTATGGGCACTGGCTTCATGAGAACCACATCTCACTTGCACACCTACTGCAAAATAAACCCGCCCCCCCCCCCCAACTAAGCCCAGGGTATTGTGAAAGTCATTGCGAACACCGTCCCCAAGGGGTAATTCGACACTCAATTTCTGACCCGTGCAAATCCGAATACCTAGCGTCAAAAAACCAGAAATAACTTTATTTCAGGAAAATTAATGGCTGCTTTTCTGGAGACTGCACTTGTGTGTCACTTCAACATCTTTGTGCCAAGCATTGCGGAAACAGTTGCAGACCGTGACTACTCAGTGGGGGCATTAAGAGAAGTAGGAACCAGAGATACAGGTCACGTGATTCTGCCCTTTCTAGAAGGATCTTATCCTAGCTCCTCCCTAACTTTTTGGTAAGAAATTGTCCCGTTGGATGACACGGGGCGGGGGGGGGGGGTAAGGGGAACTTTTTTCCTTTCATATTTTGATCACCTAGTAAATTTACAGAGAAAAAAAAAAAAAGGTTTAACTCTGCCATTCTTTGAGCTTCCTTTTAAATGCAAAATAATGGGCCCTCCTTACTAACCCTCACCAAAATGTTAATCGATACAAAATTACCTCCGCCCTCCCACCCCAACCCCAGCACTCAATTCACAGCAGAGGGAACGTAGGAGTAGGGTAGGGGGCTAGGGGCTCGAGCAGGGTATTCCCAAGCTCTCCCCAGTGGCCCGCAAATGGTTAAACCCACTGACTCCTTCATTAGGAATGCTTCGGAGGGGTTCCTCAGTCTTTGTGGCTTTTGTGGCGCTTGTGGCTGGAGTCTGTCTGCCACTAGAGAAGGATAATACAGCAGGCAGAGAACACCCTTTCCCAGGCACATTTCCAGGGGTGCAGCGGGATCAGGTTGATTTCCCCCCCGCACTCTGTACCAGTTTTCCTAGCGATACAGTGTCCCCATTTAACGACATGTTGCTGACGGCAGTATTTCGGAGGTGTCAGTAGGTGACAGACAGAATCCTCCAGCCGCCTAATATCCGCCCCGGGCCAGGTGGGAGATCTGCAATCTCCACAGCTCAGCTTTTTCACCGTGACTAGTCGATCCCCCAACGGGCACTGGAACCCGCGGGGCACCCCGTCTCCACCTGCGCCCAGGTCCGCATTTTGATAGTTGCAACAGGGGACAAAGAGACTCACTCTCTGTCCCATCCTGTCCCTCTCCCCTCCCACCTTCTGGGTTTCAAGGGTCTTGGTTCCCAAATGAGCTCTCGGAAGACCCGAGGCTTGGGGAACGGGGTTGTTTGTTTCAGATGGGTTGAAGGCGAACAGGACCACGGCAGGGTGGGACCGGAACGGGCTCGGAGCTGGGAGCTCGGGCGACAGGAGATCGTCCCGAGAAAAGGGCAAGAGGCTACTCTCCACCACCCCCGAAAAACCAAGCTGGAGCTCGCAGCCCGGGACGCTCCGTCCACTCCCCCGGCTCCCCCTCCCGGGGGCCGCGCTCTGCCCCTCTGGCGAGCCGCACGCCCCTGGGCACAGCCTGAGCGCCGCCGGGGTGGGGACGCCCCCGGGACGGGGCGGGGACGCGCACCTGGGAGTTCGGGACACCTGCGCCACACCCCTCCCACCTCCAGCCTCCGCGCCACCCCCCCCCCCGCGCCCAGCCCGGGCCGGGGAGGTGGCGCGGAGATACCCCCGCGGGGCCCCACCTGGGCAGGGGGCGGTGGCCGTGGCGCGGGGCCGGCGCGCTGGCTTACCCATGGCTGGAGACGGGCGGGCCGCAGACTCTCGGGCTCCTCGGGGCCGGGCAGGGCCGGTGGCACAAGTTTGCAGGTCCGGCGGGCACGTGCGCGGGCGGGCTGCGCTGGGCGGCTGGGCTGGCGGCTGGTCCTCGCTCCGGGCCGGGGTGGGAGCGCGGCGCGGCTCCGCCTGCACTGGGGGCCGGCCGCGCCGAGAGGGGCCCTGACGTCAGCGCCGGGGGCTTTGTGCGCCCGCAGCCGGGGCCCCAACCGGGCAGCGGGCGCGCCGACGCGGCGGCTAAGCTCGCGGCTTCCTCAGGCACCCTCGAGCGAGCGCCGAGGGGCGCGGAAACCGG
>NC_133575.1:18850000-18890000 GCF_048773025.1 Camelus bactrianus
CTATTGAGGACTGACCTCGGGTCTTTCTGCGAGATCTGAGCTGGGGCCGTAGGCTCTCTCTGGCCCACGTCATTCCCCATGTAGGCATGTTTCACCTCCAGAGCTTTCTGGCAGCTGCGGAGGCGGTTACAGCCATGGCCTTCCCTGTTCTTTCCTCACGTTCTGAAAGCTTGGCATTTGATTGTATCCATGTTCAGAGTGGCCACTGCCAGGCTCCCAGCACACTGAGGTTGTGCATTCAGACGCCGAGGTGAGGGTTGCTGGCTGGTTGCTGACTGGTTCTGTATCGTGGGCTAGTTACTGACCTTCTCCAAGCCAATGTCAGAGCCTAGAAAACCGCGAGAGTAACAGTACGTGGCCCATTAGGTCATAAGGAGGACTGGACGGGATGACACATTTGAAGCGCCTAGTGCCCGGAGAGTGCTCATTATCGGTGCTCATCATCCCAGTCTGAGGTGATGGTGGATGAACGTGGCTTGGCTGTGTCCTTTCGGACTCAGACCCGTGGAGATGGAGCCCTGTCCTTCCGAGGTGTCCATGTGGAAGCTTTCGTTGTCTTGCCAGCCTCCCTGCAGTTTACCTCTGTGAGTTTCCTTTTCAGTGTTGGGGATGATGGCCCCGGAAGTCAGTCTTAGGAAGGGACCCTGATAAGGGCAGCTTGCAGAAGTGCCTTAAAGCGAGGAAAGGACACAAGGCTCTTAAGTCCTTCAGGGCACGGCCGTCAGTGTGGTGCCTAACCTGGCTATTGCTCAGTAAAAAGTTATTGAATGAGTCATGATATTCGGAGAGGTTGGCGCTATCAGGTGACTTTCCCAGGTCCCAGATAGCAGCATCAGGGCTGTGACCATTCTTGAGGAGCCTGGACCGGAATCCTGCTCATCATATGTGGTAAGACAGCCGTTCCTGCATCACAATGGCTCGCCGTCTTCCCTTGCATTCCCCCTTTCAGTGGGACACCACCAGAGCCCTGGGCATAAGCATTACAAGCCAGGCCAGGCCACACGGCCTCCTGGGGCAGGAGTCCGGAAAGCGGATGACAGCTGCCCACCTGCCCGGGGCCAGTGCGGCCACTGAAGGGACACCTGGGGTTTCAGCAGCTTCTGATACGGTTCGCCCCCTCTGAAGGGAAAATTGGACGTTTTTTGAAATGCTCAGGAAATGCCATAGGAGTTGTCAAATATCTGAAAAGAAGTGGGTAAAAACAGAAAACTGCTTGTGCCAAAACAGTAGAATTCCTTTTCCACTTTGCTTTCTCTAACCTTGTGTATTTAGGAAAAATTCAACTCCAGGTCTAACTCCAGTTAACTGGAGCTACTGCCCCGTAGTACAGTGAGAAACAGCCTCTCAAAAGTGAGATTTTCACACCTTTGACCTTCTTGACTTGAAGGAGCAGAACGGAGCTGTCCATCCCCTGCTGCACACATAAACGGGGGAGGAAGGGGAGCGCCTCAGACCACAGCCTCCCTCATGCTCCTTTTGCCTACAAAGCATGTGTTGTAGTTCACATGTGGAAATGGACTCTTTGCAGGTAGTTACAGATAGGAATTTCCAGATCGTTTTGTCTAGCTTAGTCCTGTGTTAAATGGAATAACCGTATTTCTGTTCAGGAGGGCATTAGTTCAGCTGCCTTTCCACGGTGCCATAGAAAAATTCTCACAGCCTGGATTCCAAAGAATTATACTAGTAATAAAACTTTGCGTGCCAGTATTTTCTAATTGACGAGTGTTGGTGGCTTTGGGGCTTAGTGTAAATCAAGAGTGACTTTACCACATGCTCATACCAACACTTAGAACGTGTTGTTGGTTTTAGCCCATTTTTGAAAAGCGATGTCTAACTTGCTGTCCTGGTTAAAAACTCACTTGATTCTTAGTACGCCCTCAAAAATACTTTGGGTTTCTCCTAATGCTCCAGCATGTGATAACTCTTAGGTTAGAGTTTTGTGCAGTGCATTATCCAGCTGGTTTTCTGAAAGATCCCCAGCCTCATTCAGGTTACACAGGTGTTCAGGCTCCTTGGCAGTTGGAGCAGCTAGGAACTGCTAGGAACCTAGACGATTTGCTAGCTCAGCTCTTAGGAGCCTTGTGTAGCAGGCCTTCAGTCTCCATCCACTGGCAAAGAATGTTCCAGAATCGTGTCAGGGAAAAACCAAAACTGCCTAGGATTTATGTCTCTACGTATACTAAAGTTTTAGAGACCGTGTGGATGAAGTTACGGGTGATCTTTTGAGGTGAATTTCCATGAATGGTAGCTTTCCGTCTCGTGATGTTCAAGAGCCACTCCTTTCAGGAATTGATCGGCAAAGAAAGATCAAAGGAGAGCCAAGTGTTGAGAAAGACTTGTTTAAATTTTCACTACCAAATACATTCTCATGTTGATGAGTGTATGTGGTGTTACAGCACAGTGGTTCTCAAACCTTCCATTGTGTGGAACCCTGCACACTCTTAAACGACTGAGAATGGCAGAGTCTGCTTATGTGGGTTACATGAATTCATGTTTACTAAATAATAAATTAAAGCTGAGACATTTACAAAGTATTAACCCATTTATAAGCAACAGTAAACCTATTCTATAACAATTTTTAAAGGAAAAATACCTATATTACAAAGTAACTTAGTATGAACAGTGGCATTGTTTCACATTTTTGCAAATCTCTTTGATGTCTGGCTTCAAAGACAGTTGGATTCTCTCATCTGTTTCTGCATCCAGTCTCTTGTGATATGTTGTATTGGTGGAAGTATATGAGAAAAATTGGCTTCACACAGGTATGTAGTTGGAAAAGTGGGAGTAGTTTAATAGTCATTTCCATTAATAGTGGGTATTCTTTTTTGTCACTACACCAAACCTTGTAGCATGGTAGTTTCTTAAAGGTTCTTTCCATTGTGGAATCTGAAACTGTATCAATAAACTTTTTGTACTCTGGTACATTAAAGTCACTTATCTTGAATGGTATATGGTATATAAATATAATGATATTTCTGTTTTCCAAGTTTTTGACAGTAAGTGTATATTACTTTAGAGGGAGTGAGATAGTGTTGGTCACATTTTGAAATTTTATTTTGAAATTTAAGTACAGTACAGTTCACTCTTTGATGTTCGGTTCTCAGTGTTGACAAACGCATAGAGTCATGTAACTGTTACCACAGTCAAGAAACAAAACACATGACCCACACCCCCTTCCCACAGTTCCCTTGTGCTACTTCTTTGAGTTGCACTTTTAAAATAAGTTCATTCAGATGGCTAACCTCATATATATGTTGATTCGTACCACTTTCGCTTACAAAGTGTCATATTTTCTATCCATGGTATTATCTTCTCTCTGGGACCCCCATCCCACCCCTCACCTCTGTACTGACGAATATGCTGCCATTCCCAGAGATGCAGAACAAAACTTTGTAACGAATGTGTTTCTTTGCTTAGTTAGGAGTGGGTAGGTACGTGGTCTGTGGATATAAAATCAAATTCTAAGGACAAGTCCCCCGCAAAGAACCCTGAAGAAAAATTCTAACGTTTTCTCTGGAACTTCATCACAAGATAAATTTTAGCTCTGAGGATTTGAGAAAGAAAACTAAGTCGTGTCTTTACCTCATTACTTTCGTTCCGTCGTTCATGAAGACTCAGGGAATCCCAGCAGCATGAGCGGCAGTTCCCGCACTCAAGTCATGATATCCACTACTCCAGCTTTCTAGAGATGAGACCGAGATATTGAGCCATTTCAAAGGATAACTTGCCTATGTTCAAATGTTCATTCATTTTAACCTACGTAGCAGTTTGTCGTTTTACAAATTCTGGCACATGGATAGATTCATGTAACCACCACCACGTGCAGGATACAAAATAGTTCCGTCACTCCAAAAAACTTCTTGCTACCCTTTTATAATCACACATTCCTTCCCACCACTAACTCTGGCAACTACAGATCTGTTCTCGTTACTATAGTTTTGTCTTTTCAAGAATGTCATAGAAATGGAATCTTCCAGTAAGCAGCCTTTGGGACTGTCTTCTCCCCTGTAGCCTGTTCTTTTAATTACTGAATATTATTCCTCTGTATGGATATATCAGTTTGTTTGATCCAGTTACCCACTGAAAGGTGTTTGGATTATTTCTAGTTTTTGGCAATTACGGATTCAGCTTTTATAAACATTTAAGTATAGGGTTTTGTGTAAGCATAACTTTTCATTCTTATAGGTTAAATACAGGAGTAGAACTGCTGGCTCTGACGTTAAGTGTATGTATGTTCACGCTTTTAAAGACATTGCCAAGCTATTTTTCAGAGTAACAGCACCGTTTTTCATTATCAACAGCAACATATGAGAGTTCCAGTTTCTAGGCATCCTCACTGGCATTTGTTATTGTTGGTGTTTTTTATTTTAGCCATTTTAACAGGTGCGGTCAGTATCTCATCTTGATTTTAATTTGCATTTCCCTGATGATTAGTGTGTTTATATTTGCCATCTTTATGTCATCTTTGATTAAGTATCCAAATTTTTCTCCATTTTCAAATTTGGGTTGTTTTCTTACTGTTGAGTTTTAGATTCTGTATGTATTCCAGATACAGGTCCTTTGTTGGATATGTGTTTTGCAAGTGTTTTCTCCCATTCTGTAGCTTGTGTTTTCACTCTCTTAATGGTGTGTTTCACAGAAGAAACTTACACAATTTTGGTCAAGTCCAGTATATCAACTTTTTCTTCTATAGATCATGCTCTTGGTCTCATGTCTTAAGGACTCAAATTTTACATCTAGATCTATGATCCATTATGAGTTAATTTTTGTATAAGGTATGAGGGTTAGGACAAGGTTCATTTAGGGGGGAATGTCTTTTTAAGTCCAGTTGTCTTAACACCACTTACTGAAAAGACTGTTGTTGCACCATTGAATTGCTTCTGCCCCCTTGTCAAAAACCGTTTGAGCATACTTGTGTGGGTCTGTTTCTGGACCCCTCTGTCCACAAGTGTAGTGTGATTCCTCCATTTTATTTTTTTCAAAAATATTTTAGCTATTCTAGTTCTTTTCTTTTTTTTTTTCTTTTTATGACAATTTCTTTTAATTTTTTTTTTACTAATTTATAATAATTTTACAGTGTTGTGTCACATATTCTAGTTCTTTTCTATTTCCATATAAATTTGAGTCTTCTTGCTGGAAATGGTGCTGGAATTTTTGTTGGAATTGTGTTAAATCTGTATAGTACTTTGGGGAGAGTTGACATCTTTATTATGTTGAGTCTTTCAATCCATGAACTTAATATGTCTCTCCACTTATTTAGGTCTCCTTCCCTTCCCCCTTCATTAGCATTTTGTAATTTTTAGCATACAAGTCCTATGTATAGTTTGTTAGATTTATAACTAAAGGAGTTCATTTTCAGGAAAGTTTTTTTTTTTAAATTTTGATTTCTAGTTGTATTCTCTAGTACATAGAAATACAGTTATATAATTTTTTTTTTTTTTTGCTATTTCTGTACTTCAGAGAATTACAGGTAAATCAGTTGATTCTCTAAAGAATACTGAGGACCCATGAAACATTAAAAATCACCTCCATAAATGCATAGCTAACATGCCACCGTTAAAATTTATTCTGTAACTCTCTATTTATTGGCCCAGATATTTGGCTATATAGTAGTGTTCAGTCTTTTTTTAAACACCAGCTTATATGTCACTTATATAAAATTTGTGTGTTTGTACACTCAAAGAGATTTCTAGAAGGATATTTACCATATGTTAAAAGCTATCTGAGTGGTAAAAAGTTGAGGTGAATTTTATTTTTTCCATATTGCTTTTCTCTATTTGAATATTTCATAGTAGGTATGAATTTTTTTTTTTTCAAAATAAGGAAGCTGCTTAAATGAGAAAGGGAAGATAAAATAGAGTTATAATATGGTCCTTAGCAGTAAATGAGGTTAGTATAAACTCAATCCTATTTGAGAATTAAGTACTTGCATCCTAGAAATCTTGATGTTGCCCCAGCCATTTTAAGATTCTAAGATTTCATACTGAAAACCAAAGGAACATTTTAGGACAGATGGAACATTCTGAGAATGCTGCATTTAAAATTTTTCTTCACCACAGCATTTCTTTTTTATCATATGCCTGTCTCTGTATCAAGCAGAGACAGTGGATCTCAACCTTGGCTGCACATTGCAATCACCTGGATGGGTTTTAAAATGAGGTTCTGATGGCTCAGCCCACCCTGGAACATTAGATTAGAGTTTCTGAGGGTAGGCAGGGGCCTTAGTGTTTTTAAAAGTTCCCCATGTGGTTACTAAACTCTTCAAAAAACAAATGTTGGTGAATTCTAATGTGATGTGTAAAGACCACAAACTATTTTAAATGTTATTTCTATATATGATGAAATAGAGGTTATTATATATATGATTTTTATATATTCATATAGTTTATATATGAAGATATAGAGATAAAAGGTATATTTGCTTTCATACCTGTATCAAGTTAAATAGGTAGTTAAAAATGAGAAGGGAATTAAATTTCTAAAACAAAATGAGTTCTAATGTGACCAAAATTAATTTTGCAAAAGTAAAAAAGCCCATAGCATGTTTAATATTTCCATATTTTTTTTGTGAGAATTTACCATCCTTGTTAAGTCTTCAGGTGTATCGCTAACACTTGACAAATGGCAGATAATTAGCATTGCTCAACCTTGTCTCTTCTCTGGTGTGGATGTGATTGTACAAACCTAGGCTGAGGAGTATTTCTGTATAGAAACGTCATCTTCCCTGTGTCTCTTCTAGGAGACCTCCTGTATAATGATTTCATGACATCATCTGACCCTGCATGTGCTGAGGAATTATGTTCTTGACAACATTTTAAAGTGGTTCTGAAATCTGCAGTCCTGTCACTGTGCTCTCAGTCTTGGCTGTGACTTACCAGAGTCTCTTTTTGAGTAGCTTGGGCTTCCCTTCTGTAGGAAGGACATAGTTTTTGCCTAAGCTTAGCACTCCGTAAGCAGGGCCCAAAATCAAATCAAAATGGGGAGGGGAAATATTGATCTCATTACAAAGGTGCAGTAATGTAGGGTGAAGAAATCTAGAGATCCAATGCACAGTATGATGGCTATACTTAATAATATCATATATATACTTTTAATGGAGGTACTGGTGATTGAACCCAGGACCTTGTGCATGCTAAGCACACACTCTACCTCTGAGCTGTAACCAACCCCCCCCCCCATAATATCATATTGAAGACTGGAAATTTGTTGAGAGAGTGGAGTTCAGATGCTCTCAACACACACACACACACACACACACACACACACACACACACACACACACACAAGTATGTGAGGAGAAGATAATGTTAAGAAGCTTGACTATAGTAATCACTTCATTGTGTATATCAAATCATGTTGTACAGCTTAAATACAAGTTTTGTTTAAAAAACTAACAATAAAATAAATGGGACAGTCCAGTGTTCCTTGTAGGAATCAGATAACAGGAATGGGATTCTGCAGCTTCCTCCATGTACAGCAACTTGAATGAAAATAGGAGACTGTCTATCTTTTGGAATGTTTTAGGCTTTTTCAGGGTCCCTCTGGGAACTATGAAAATCTTGCAAACTGGTTTACTTAGCTTCCTGTCTTTAGGGCTGTCAGGACCATCCTCCCTGAACACCAGTTTTTCCCAACCTCACCTACAAGAGTATTGAACTCTTAAAGAGACAGTGATTTTAAAAGGAGAGGATTCCATTATGTTAATATACATTGATATTAAACAGTACGTTGGTTTTCAAGGCATCTTCATACCCTTACCTAATTTGTTTCACAATAATCTTGTCTATGTCCCAACTCAGGATAATAGAAGCTCACAAGTTGCCCACATAGGATGCTATGGGGTTGTGTATTTCTCCTGCTGTCACGTGGCTTTTTCTCCATTCCCACTGCTTTAATTCATGTCTTGGTCATCTTGTCTTAGCTTTCTAATTGATCTTCCTGTCTTGGCTTGTTGCCTTATCAGTCCATTCTCCACACTGTCAACAGGATTAACTTCCGAGAATAGGGTTAATAATGTTACCTTTCAGCTTAAAAACTTTCAGTGGATTCTCATTTCTTACAGATTAAAATTCACATTCCGTAGCATGGTGTGAGTCCCCAGGCTAGCCTCACTGCTACCTCCATCCTCACTGTCCGCCGTACACTCTCTGCCTGCTGCCCGGGAGAGCTCAGAAGTCCTCGGAACCCCACCCCCACCCCCAGATCTGCTTTTCTCTCTCCTACATGGAACCCACTGCCCCACCTTGTGAAATCCTCCTTCCACCTTCAGTGGCATGGTCTCTGGAATGCCTTCCTCACTCACCTCTCCAGGCAGAACGTCTTCCTCTCCTGTGTGTCTGTAATCCCTGTGCACGCAGGGGACAAGCAGCTCTCTCCTGCATGGACGGGCAGGCTCTGGGTGAACGCAGGCTGCACCAGCTAGTGTGGAGCAGAGCCCCAGGGACACGGCAGTCCCAGGACTTGTTTATCTGAGCGAGGAGGGAATTGAACCTTCAGAAAGGCTGTGGGTGCAGCGTTTGTGTTTAGTAGAATAGCCAGCTCCGGTTTTTTATTATTAATGTGTCTACACTTAGTAGACAGTATTTTCTGGAATATCAGCTTCAGTCTCTTTCACGATTTAAATTTCAATCACCTTAGGAATATCGAGGTTTTGTGTGTATGTATAAAATGCAGGACACACACATACACTGCGTATTTTCACATAGGATGTGGTATTGATCTTAACCTTTTATCTAGTAGTACTCTTCCTGTCCCCCAGACCATGACCAGAAAACTGGCTTCTTAGTGGCAGGGCTGGTTTTGAAACTCCTGTTGGTGTAAGCTCTCGTAACACTGGGCAGTCATACCTTTTTTCTGTTAACAGCATAGCTAACCGAGCAGACATGCAGTCATGCAGTTTTGAGAAGCCCTTAGCACCACATGTGTACTCGTGGGTATTTGTTCGGGTGTGCTCTTCCCTAGCCCTCGCATACACAGATGCGCTCTTGCAGAAGAGTAAGGGCCTAGCTGGCTTTTGCCTCCTGTTAAGAGAGTTGTCCTATTTATTGGTCATCATTCTCAGTGGTGCTGGTGACAAGTTATGGAAAGTCAGGAAAGGTAGAAAAGTGGCCGATAATAGAATGTGAGATCCAGACTTCTGGAGGGGGCCTCACAAAAGCTCGTCAGATCCAAGTTTAAAAGAGAAGTTGAATTTGATACAGAATTAAATATTTTCGGACAATAATCAGCGTCTCGTTTCTATTCTTAAGTTGGTAAAAGCAATTCTGTGGGAATAAGCTGGAGCAAGGGAATGGACACGAGTTGAGATGACATTTTTGTCAGACCATCACTAGCAATTGATAGAACAGCTGTACTTTTTTTTTGCTACTTTCCTCACCTTTTCTTTAACAGGTAGAGTGCAGTGCAATTTGCAACACTGGGAACCTTGCAAAAACCAACCAACCAAACAGATAATAAACCAAAGGGAAAGGGCATTACGCCAGGCACACACTGGGTAGCAGCTCTGCCTGAGCAGCGTCTGACTCCTGGGCCAGTAGTTCCCCACCCGCACTCCCTCCACCTTCAAAATCCTCTGAACAACCCCCTCGTTGTTTCTGCTGAAGCCAAGAGTCAGGCAAATAGCTTTTGTGTTTGACTTTAAAATCAAAGTTATTTTAACATATTAAACTGCCAAGACCATGATGCGAGACCCCTGAAACGCCTATTACAATACCGTGGACTCAGCAGACACTCGGTTTTATGTGAAGTCACACACACTAGCAGCATCTAAATTCCCATTTCTGTGCTTAGAGACATGTGGGTTGTAAGAACAACTCATTTTCTAAGCTAATGTTTTACCTGGTTCTTTGGTGATCTTTTAGGCGATTTCAGGCCATCATACCAGAAGTTAATGTCGAATACCCATCAGGACATTTATTTTATAGGAAGAAAAGATGGACCGTTAAGAAGAAACAAACTAGGTTTGATAATGTTGAAAAAAAAAAGAATCATGCGTGTTTTGGGACTTTGGGGAACCTTTTTGTGTGTTGCATTTGTAAGTAAAGCACTTATGATGGCTCATTGTTGCCTATCCAGACCATCTGCTTCAAGCCAGATTTTGAGCTGCATAAACATTACTACAGTGTTTATGAAAACAGGTTCTAAGCAATTCTTACTTATTTCTCAGCTGTGGAGCTAAATGTCTATAGTAAAGATTATATAAAAGTATAGTTGCCTCTTTACATATATTTTTATAAAATTAGATTTATGATCTAAGAGGTTGTTAAAAATCCGATAATGCTGGTTATACACACACACATTTGTTTAAAAGTCAGGAATCACTCCTATTCTTCTAAAGTAGACAATCAAAATAAGCAGTTTGAAGGAATGGATTTAAGACAGCAAAATTGTTGTATCTTCAGCTGTGTAAAAGAAGTACTGTACCTTGGACCAGAAAACGTGTATTAGCGATGGTTCGGTTAGTGACTGCAAAAGCAAAATAAATGTGTAAAATACAGCTCCATATGACAGCGTGTTTGGCTAGTATCGAACATCAGAATTTAGGGAGCAGCTGGCATTAAGATGTGTTCTGCTTCTTTGCGTGAAAATGCATTAATAATGAGATCTCAGAGTTCCTTTGTTTCTCACTGATTGCTAGTAGGAAGAGGTTTGGTGAGGTTTTGTTGTTGATGTTTGTTTTCTAAGGAGAGTAAGGGTGGAGTTTTTGTCATAAACCTATCCTCGCCAAAAGTTGCCTTATTTCTCCTCTTCAAAACTTGCACTGCCTATACAATCTTTGCAGGATAAAGGTGCATTATTGTTTATTTTGGCTGTAGAAGGTTGATCAAAACATTGCTTTTTAATGTAATGTTGCAGTGCAATGAGCTAAATGATAATAAACTTACTTGCACAGGGTTATTTTCCTCCTTCTGTTAGAGTTAATCTTTAAAAAGTCTTTATGTTCAGGGAAAAAAAGGTAACTGTAAAAGACCCCAGATTGCAAAAGCAGTGCCACTTCTTCTGAGAGCTTTGGGGCAATCCTCTGATGTGTAATTACTTTTACATCAGTCAC
Source organism: Camelus bactrianus (assembly GCF_048773025.1). NCBI lineage: Eukaryota > Metazoa > Chordata > Mammalia > Artiodactyla > Camelidae > Camelus > Camelus bactrianus. The sequence continues at coordinate 18,861,051 of NC_133575.1, forward strand.
AAGAGAGAGACAAGAATGCGCTTTCCTTGAACTTAACAGTTTGGGCAATTTTCTATAATCCAGTAAATACAAATTGTAGCTTGATTATTCATCTACGTCTGTCAAGCAAATTTTAATGGATGAATGAATGAGTCAAATCCATGCATGGAAATATACAAATGTGCAAAATATGGGTCTAATTACCAGGCTGCTGAATTTACACAAGGTCAGGTAAACAAGGCACCAGTGTAATGATTATTAATTGTTAATAATGCCTTTGCGAAAACATTCACGTTTTCCTTCTGAATACCTTACAGTTTGCCTTTCTAGTCATTTTAAACTCTGAAAATTTTAGCTGGTCTAAAAACACAAAAACATTTTTGCCCTATTTTTATCCTTTCCCTGTAATCACTTTCTAATTCTTTTAGACTAACGAGTGATATATAATACGTTTCTCAGGACCCTGTTGCAAATCACAGTTTAATATGATGGTGAGAGAATTAAGCGGGGGTAACACTCCCACAACAGAATGAAATCGCTGCTATCTTTCGTCTTCATTGAAGAGATGAGCGTGCCCCGCTGTCCTCCACTCTCTTTTCAGGCATAATCGACATTCTAAAACACAAAACCAAGGTGGTAATAAAGGAAAGGAAATCAAAGCAGGCTTTTTTCCCCTCTATTTACCATAGCAAGTCAACATTTGACTCTGTCTTGATATTCTATAAAATGAATGTTGGAAAAAGAATAATATCAATGAGTAGTTTCCCATCGAAATGCCCAAGGGCCGAAATAATTGAGGGAGTACTTGCCGAGGTTTTTCTTAGTTCAGTAACTTTGATCACTGTGCAGTTTTGTAGCAGTGCTATCATTAAGGGCTCTCCATGTCTGGAAAGACACCCCCCTCTCCCAGCTTTAATCCAAAAGTCATAAATTGTAGAACGAGCATGTCGTCTGCAGGTCACCCAGGCGAAAACACTGTATCTTGAGAAATCTATCTTTCTGCCACTGTGCTTTGAAAATCTTTTGAATATTTTGCATTAATGGAGCTACTGCAGTCACTTACTGGGCTGCCTTCTTATCCTCACAAGTTTTCCTCCAGGACTAATCGAAACCTCCTTCCCTCTGTTCTAGGCCTTAGTGCCCACTCCACGCCCCTGTTGAACGGCCCATGAGTACAGCCATCTTCTTTTGTGCTTTCTTTTTAGTATTTGTCAGTGTCACTCCTATCTCCCTTTCATTTCTTTGGACTCTGTAATTGATGATTCAGTCTCATTTCTTCAAGATTTTCAGCTTTCATTTTTGTTTTCCTGGACCTCTCTTTTTAAATCATGGGTCCCCTTTGTGGGTTAGATTATACTCTCTATAAGCCAAAGAGATTTGGACTGTTTTTGGACCTTGGCTCTGTAGGTAAACATCCTGTTCTCTTTTCTAGTCCAGTCTAGAAAGTAATGGACACAATTTATACACACTCATGAGTGCTGCCATGGCTTAATTAAATCTGTAGAATCCTAGCCAAACTCTTTATTCTGGCATTTGAGACATTATATAATCCAGCCTTCCCTCTCCACAGACCCTTGCATCCAATGATGCTGTCAGATCCCATTACTCCAGACAGACCTCCTTATTTTCTCGCAACTACTGGGATTGTTCTTGCCCACTTGCCATCTCTGTTTAATGTCTTCTCAACCTTCATGACCCAAGTCTATCTCGGTTCCAGGAAGCCTTCTGTTGACATTACAGCTGTGAGAGGATTTTTCCCCTCTGAATTCCTAGAGAACTTTGAATGTAGAACTTTTCTCCCACAACTTCTTTTATACAGTCTGTTGTGGTTGTATTGTTTCATTTGGCAAATAATTTGGTTTCCTAAAAGTTTTTAGACTTCTAGAGAGTGGGAGAAAGAAGAGACAAGTAATTTTGGAACTAACACTTTGCTAAGCATTTTTTACCTACATGGTATCACTGAATTCTGGTAGCAACCCTGTGAAGGTAGGTGATACTTTTTCTGTTTTTCCAGATAAGGAAGCTGAATCTTGTAAGAAGAAACTCAGCCAGTGTTACAAGGATAATACCTTGTAGAGCTGGGATTTAAATTTGGGCCTCTCTGATTGAAAGTCCATTTACTCTTGTCAAAAAACCTACACATAAGAGTGACAGTTTGCATCCTGCCCTATCAAGTTACTGGAACATTCTAAGAACAAAATAGGTGTTCAGTAAATGATTGAATGTATCATTTAGTCTTACTGCTTCAACCTCATTTCTTTTGACCATCTGCTAATGGTAACGTGAATTGGCAATAAAATCTCCAGAGCCTCAGTCAGGGCTCTTGGTGTCCGCAGAGATGACTGAGACATGAGAAGTTCTGCAGTACATCCGTGGAAGGCTATTGACTCGAGACGGATTCTTTTTTTGTCTCTCTGTTTTTAAGCTTTCCTCTTGTTGATCCCAACATTCATTGGTATTGTTAAATGTCACTCTTCTCATTTACTATTTGCATTTCATGTTAAGGAAGTAAATCTCATTGTGGTAGCATGAATGATTTATGCTTCTATCAAGGAACTACTATAACACCAGAGGTTGAAAAATATGCATATTCTAAAGTCTATATAAAAACTAAGGACTGTTTTGCCTTGCCCTGAGTATGTATTTACTCCAGTAGTAAACCTGGGCACTTACTAAAAGGCTGTGGTCTTCCTGATTTTTTTTTCTTTCTCGTTATTTCTTTTTTTTTTTTTTAATTTTTCCTTACTGACTTTAACTTCGGATCCTGTGCTGAGTTGTAATTATGTTTATTGTTAAGGAAAATTTGGCATTTTATATTTCATAGAAAATAGGCCTTTGTAACTTTTGGTGGGCTGTTAACATTTTTGTTTCAGGCAGGGAATTTCTTACGAGGTATATTTGTTCTTGAAGAACTAGTCGTTGTAAGGATTATGAAGTAAGATTGCCTAACCTAAGAACAAAGAAGAATTTTGATTTGATGGACACAGGCAGTGTGAGCTTTGGGGTGACAAAAATATGCTCTGTTTCAGGTATTGAGGTTTCTTCTCATCAACTTCTGTGCATATTGATAAGTTCAGCCTATTTTGCAAACAGTTTACTAATGCCATAATGCATTTTCCCATATCTTCCATCTGAATTTTTTACTATTATTGATTGAGGATTCAATTGAGAAATGTGTTTAGAACCCTGCTTTCTGTGGTAATCACAGAAGTCAGTGGGAAGACAAGAAATGGTATTGAAAGAAATTGTGTGCGTGTGTGTTTTGTGTTTCAGCATAGATTATCTCTGCCCAAATAATAGCTGTCATTTTGCTCCTGTTGTATTAGTGGCCCGCACCTTCCCACTGCTCCTTTTGCCTTAGTTTTGCTTCTGACCACTGGCTATTGCCCTCAGCAAGAAGGCCTTTTTAACTGAATGTCCAAATTGGAATGGTTCTTGTCCTAATACCATCATAATTTTGATCCATTTCAAATTAGAGAGCCCTGAGTTGCGACCTCTCACCTCAACACGAGAGCCCTTTAACATTCAGGGACTTTGAAACTTCACTTCTGTTTAGAATTTCATATCATGCCCATCATGGGGGGAAGAGATGGAAAACGTATACGCTGAGCCTATAGGACTTCCTGCAGTGCTTATTAATCCTTTATGGATCATTTGAAATGTTTCTAGTTTATTTAAGCTTTGCTGCTTGTATCAGATTGTTCCTACGAAAAAAAGGAAAAAGTGATCATGCTTTGAATTTTTAAAAATGATCTCACTTTCAAGCAAAAGCACTTTTATGCTCCATTAAAGTTGAATTTGCCAAACTCTTATCGCATTAACACAAGCTTTACTGGATAGATAAACGTGTTGTTCAAAGACTGACTTGAACTTTACCAAACTGCATATTAAGATTTTTATCTTTATACTTCTTATTTCTTAAATTATTTTAAAATAGACTAGTAAAATAGACCAGATTTGCCCAAATGTGCTGCTTTAATGACAAAACAATTTTTCCATTTGATTTAAAAAATTAATATAGATTATGAGCTAGTTTGAATACAAAGCTAAAATAAACAAAATAGTTCAAGCTATTAATTTAAAATTTTCATACTCATTTTATATATATAGCATCAATATCTCAATAAACTAGATGTTTCTTGAAATTTGTGCAAGTGATTTAATCATTTTGACATTTCTAATTTTTATTCAAGTCTATCATGTGTTCAGTTTTTTGGGGAAAACTTGAGTAGGTTTGCCAGTGAAATGACTCATTTTTTACCCCTTTCCAGTTTAGTGGGTTTTTAAAAATATGCATAGGACATCCTCCAGTTTTTTAGGAATTACGGTGTTACAGTCTTTGTATTTATTTCATGAAGTTTTTAGCTTGGAAATAATCCTCGAAGGAGTATCTTTTTGACCTAGAGTTATTTAGAAAATTCTAGTCTCATTTGTACCATGGATTCCTGGCTCCCTAACACCATTATATGAACTTGGTCTTTCCTTTGTCTCCTTGGCCTTGAGATTTTAATTTAATGTGTTCTTCCAAAAGAATGTAAGCTAGTTTTCTACTTGAAATGACTTTCTGTATTTTTTTAAATACATGAAACCTTTATAAAGTATGAGGTTTTATTTTATCCCAAAATATACATGCATGTTCTTTTTACAAAGCAACTTACATTAATGTTAATAGTTACTTTAAAAAATATGTATTTTAAGGGTAATGAAAATAAAATTTAATATCAAGCTAAATCTCTCAGCTCTCTTAGATTCCATTGTCTTAGCTGCTGAGTCACCGAGGTTCTTAATTAGAAGGAAAATGCATTTCAGGGAATGATTTTTTAAGGCAAACAACAAATCGTACACATGGAGGGAAAGGAAAACCTTTTATATGCCTCGTGGAGGGAAGAATCCAAACTGTTATATGGAATATTTAGTAAGTTAGTTTAATGTTACAGCTCACCATTTCTGAGAGATTGATGGTACCTTGTTAGTAAGAAACTGTATTAAGTTTGACTGAATGTAGAAATCTGCACTGAATTCATTTTCACTAATTCACTTGATTCTTGTCTCCTAGTGTTCCCATGACCTTTCAGAAATGTGTAGTTCACATTTTGTGCGCTACAAATGCTGCCTCTCAGGTTGTATTGAATAACAGAGAGTTGAATTATGAACATAATGGCAGTTCTCTGTGGCATTTCCAGTTCAAGCTTGCTTTTAGTCTGCTAAATTCATAGGTGAAGTGTTTCTTAATGTTGTCCGTGTTAGGGAAAAGGTTAAATAATGCTGGGCTTCTCTTCGTGGGCAAACAGGGAGAGTCATTTTGGTTGTTTAGTGGAAGGTTGTGTTCTCATATTTTCATTCCTCGGTCAGCACAGATGATGTTCCAGATTGTTTTGGAGCTTTCAGACAGGGCTTACATACTTCCAGAATATTTCATAAACTGCTCATTGTACAGTGGAACTAAAAATCATCTGAGGATAAACAGCTTGAGATGCGGTCTTACGTCCCATGGTTGTACACGTTGAGAAACCTTGAGAAGAGGTGAGAGTCACAATGACGTGGAAGTCTCTGAAGAACCTGATTTCCAGCAGAAAAGCCTTGTTACCCGTAAGGAAGTGGGTGATGGGAATTTTTTTTTTAACTTCAAGCGTAATCTTTCTAAAAATGTAATTTCACATCAACCAAGGAAATTTACCTTTTGGTTATCTATCCATTATTGAATTAACACAGTCGTCACCGAGTTGTCTGCTAAGAAAGAGACGGGGAGAAGATGCGCTGTTTTCCATTTTCCAAGTAAAATGGATCATATCGTCATCCCTGAGTAATCCGTCACCAGGCTATGGCCTCTTGGCTTCCCAACAAAATATTTTAAATATGACTTTAAGAAAAAAGACCCACGAATACCGTGCTGTTTATTGTCAGGAAAGAAGACCTGAGTGCACATACATGGGAATTACCCTTGTTCACAAGTCTTTACAGTTTTAAGGCAGTTTGCGGGGTGGGGGGAGGCTATAGCTCAAATGGTAGAGCGCATGCTCAGCATGCATGAGGTCCGGGGTTCAATCCCCAGTACCTCCTCTAAGAATAAATGAATAAGTAAGCCTAATTACCTGCCCCCCCCCCAAGTAAAACTAAATTTTAAAAAGCGATTTTAAAACATTGGTCACACATGATGCTTACGGTGTCATCCTGCGGAAGAGGCAGGGTAGGTGTGACTTGCAGTATCCAAGGGGGGGAGCACACCGAAGGCTCCCCTGGTGAAAGGGACCTGCTGTGAGGGGAGGGGAGGGCTTTCAGCACCTCCAGCCAGTTCATTTTGCTGCAGGGCTTCTTTTCTACAAGGGAAGGGCTTGGGGATTCTCATCAGCATCCTAGCCTGAGGGAAACTGGTATGTTCAGCCATCTTGATGTCGATGGCTCTTGGTGTCATAAGGTTGCATTCCATGAGTTTAACATTGAAGGAACATTTCTTCAGCTCCTGCAGGGTGTGACACCTTACACCAGACCTTAGGGATTCAAAGCTGAGTGATAGGACCCCAGCCCTTGGGGGCTAAGAGACTGGCCTGTGGTTGCCCTTCTGTCTCCCTTTCTTCCTCTTCCCTTCTTTCCTGCATCCTCAAAATACCCTTCATCTTTTCTGTTAGCACTTCTGGGCCTCCAGCAACTTGGAGTCATGCTCATTCTCTTGCACTCCCGGATGAAAAGATCCCTTCCCCCAGAGATACAGTTGAAATTAGATTTTAAATACAGGTCCAACATGTTATTTGCCCTTAAGAAGTGTTCGATTTAATTATCTGATTATTAAATTTCATTCACACCAGTATGTGAAAAAGTCAGCTCTCTCTGGGGCAAGGTGGGGGGTTCTCTTTAAAAGTCACTTCAAATACTGTTTTGGTCCTGATGTTCCTGGTATAGGCAGCCAGAGTAGAAGCTGGGCTGAATGAAGGCGAGTCCTTTCTGCTTAGGGAATCAGTTTGCCGGACACCTGAACAGCTACATCTCCCTCCAGGTACCTGAACCCCTGTACTTCTGTGATCATTAACGCTCTTGGGATATGACACACGTGACAGTAGAGTGGGGGCTTCCTCCTTTCATACTGGCATGGGAAATGCCTCAGGTATTGGAGCACCTTGACAATGGAGGCTTTTGCGTGTTTGTAACTGTGTGCCACATTTGTAGTGAAGTATCTCAGACCTGTCCTCTCCACAAAATTTGTAAAACCCATCTGTTACAAAAGGCTTTCCTTCCTCAATCATAGTTTGACCTCCTGCATGTGGACATGTCAGTTTCTGCTGGCTTCTGATATACAAGGCCTTCTGAGCATGTTCCCAGGGAAAGAGAGTTGATTATGTAGAGACATCTCTGGTTTTAGTTAATTAATGGCCTACATCAGCCCCATTTTCTGCTTTCCTGGAGGAACACTCAGTGACTGTACTTAGGCAGCAAAGTCAAATTCTTTAGTTTTATTATATGAAACATCAGATGAAGAGCTAAGGAGAATCTTTTCCCAACAGCATCTCCTCAGCCCCAGAGTGGAGTCAGAAGTAAGTTAGCGGGCTAGCGCATGGACAGGCCTGCCTAAGATCATCTCAGCGTCCGTGGGAGGCGCGTCAGGTTTGCTGCACATGGGTGAGACATGAACATAGCTTCAGGGGCGAGTTAGAACATTCAGAGAGCAAGGTCAGGAGAGCTGGGGAGCTGAGTCTAAAGAAGTTTTCTTTGAACCTGTTTCAGTAACACATGAAAACATCTACTAAGGTGGACGGTATTTTCTCAGGGATTCTTCCTTTATGCTTCTTGCAGTTTAGAAATTGTAGGCCCTGGGAATATATGTTCAAATCCTTAGTGTTCAGAAGGGCGTAGAGTATTTTGGGCTTTGAAAGGGGTAGGATAATGGGCAAATGTCAGGATCAGCAGCTGTACACACACACACACACACACACACACACACACACACACACGTATTTTTTTCCTTTCTTATGTAATGCTAGCACTCTACCTCAGCCTGGCATCTTTCTGTATGTTTTACAACTTGATATAGTACTCCATTTAGCCTCATGATTTTTATTTGTTAAACGTTATTTGTATAAATACATTCCCACTTACATCACAGCCCCACCATGGTGGACTTGCTAAAGCACGGATTCCTAAGTGCCACCCCCAGAGTGTCTGATTCTAGGTCTAGGGTTGGGCCTGGGAATCTGTTTCTCTAACATGTTTCCTGGTGCTGCTGGTCCAGGGACACGTTGAGAAGCACTGCCCTAGACACTGACTAGGGTGTACGCCTCAGCGAGTAGCAGTTGCACGAAAACAACATGAAATCCTGACTTAATATTGGTGGAGTCATGAGATTTAGTTAAGAGGAAATACTATCAAGTGACAGGAACAAGTCTGTATTTTCCTAACCTCCACTATGGATAAGTCATGAAGGCTTATGGGGAACCTCATGTTTGTTTTTTCAAAATTATGTCACAGAATTAGAGGAGTGCTGTGTTAGAACAGAGTACCCTTCTTTATGACAGAAGAGACTGAGACCCCCAAAGTTGAGATCTCTCTAAGTTCACTAATTTTTTCCTTAGAGACAGAGACAGGAGAAGTGATTGGATAAGAGGAGTGTGTTAGGGAAGGGAGCTTTTAAGAGGATTAATTCCTCAAATATAAAAGGAACCATTTTAGTATTTAGTCAGTATTTAATATGTTTAAATTAAATTCAGCCTCAAACTTGATTTTAGGCCTTGTGAGCCAAAGGTCTATAGTGATTTTAATGCAATTACTTTTTTTCCAGTTGCAGAAATCCTTTGATGGCTTAGTTCTTGGGTCCACAGCCCTAGGTTCCTGGGAAATCTAATAACTAGAGGCAGCCCAATGAAAATGTTGATAACTACCAAGTTTTGAAAAGTATTAGGTATTGTAATTAGACAGGACAAAGAAATAGTATATAAAAATTGGAGGGAGGAGAGGAAAATTATCATTTACAGATCCACGTAAACCCAGAAAACCCAATGAACTCAACCAGAAAACGAACACAGACAAAAAGAATTTAATAAAGTTACTAGTTATAAAATAAATATTAAAAATGAATAACTTTGGTCTAAAACAACAATCAGAAAATATAATGAAAGAACTAAATACCATTTACACTGATGACTAAGAGGATTCAATACCTAGGAATAAGCTTAACAGGAAATACGCTGGAGATATAGATATCTATATCTCCAGCGTATTTATCTATATATATAAAGTGAACTTTAAAATGCTACTGAAGGTCTTAAAAGAAGACTTGAGGCAAAGTATATCCTACTCTAAGACTGTTAACATTTTAGCATTGTTCTCTTCTAAGTTTATCTGTAAATTTAAAGCTTCCTCAATTTTTAAAAAAAATCACAGGAGAATTCCCACAAAGAAGGTGACCTACCAGTTATTAAAATACTTAGGAGTTTGGGATAGTAAAAATTATTTTGGTGCTCTCCTGATTTTAATAGAGCCCATATAGAAAGTCTAGAAATAGACCTAAAAGTTGCATTTAGTATTACACAATGGGGTAGTTCATATCACTAGGGAATAGTCATCTAGAAAAAATAATACAGTTGAATTTCGTCCTTGCTCCCTACACTAAAATAATTTCCAGACAAAACTTAAACTTAGTGAAACTATAAAAGTAATAGATATTTTTAATAATCTTAGAGTTAGGAAGACTTTTTGAAACAACACAAAATTCAGACTCCACAAGGGGAAAATATCAATAAATTAGACTACAAATAAAAAATAAAAATTTCTGTAGGGCAAATATCACACACACACACACACACCCACCCACCCACTCCATAAATTCAAAAGAGAAATGATGAATGAGGGGAAATATTTGCAGCCCATATAACAAATAAAGGACGAGTTTCCTTTACATATGAAGCACTGTTTCAAATCAAGGAGGAAAAGACCAATAACCTAGTTGAAAGAAGAATTGGTAAAGGACAGAAATGGGCCATTCATAGAGGAAGGAATGCAAATGGCTTCTGAACATAGGTAGAGATGTTCAAGCTCACTCTTAAGTTCAGAAGTCCAAATGAACCACTTTTCACCTAAGAGAATGACAGAGATCCAAAAATTAGATGGTAGGTCGCATAGGCGAGGGTGTAGGGAAAGGAGTACTCACATACACTGACGGTGGGTGTGGAAATGGATACGCCCTCTTTGAACTGCAATTTGGTGACATCTGTGACATTTTAAAATGTATACCTTTTGACTCAGCAATCCCAGTTTGAGGATCTCTCCTTACAGATGTATGTGCAGATATTGTCAAAGGTACTGTACAAGGATAGTCCTTGCAGCATTATTATGTGTAATATTATGAGACTGAAAACAGCCTAATTGTTGATCAGAAGAGGATTCATTGAATTTTTACAATTGTACAGGAGAATTCTGTGCCGCCATTGAAAAGAACATTACAGGTCTATATGTTCTCATAGTGTATAATTTCCTCTACTTTGAAGCAGAAAAAAAAAGCAAGATTTAGAATGGTGTATATGATACATTTCTTGTATTTTTAAAAATAAGGGATCACTATTTGAAGGATACTAATAAATTTTACTTAAGCCATTATATTCAAAATACTATTTCAGTCTATAATGAATATTTAAATTATTAGTCAGATATTTTCTATTGCCTTTTTTAGACTAGGTCTTTGAAATTCACTGCATATTTTACACTTAAAGCACATCTCAGCTTGGGCTAGGCAGATTTCAAGTGCACAAGGCCCACGTGCGGCTGCTGACCCATGTGTTAAGCAGAGTAGGTACAGAGAGCAGAGTGCTGGGCTGCAAGTTCACAGACCCACGTGGCCCTACAGCTTGTTGCTGTGGCAGCGTGTAAGGAATTTACTTTTTCCTGGGCCTCTTTTTCTTCAGATAAAATGTGCGGAATTAGGCCAGAGCTCTAAAGTTCCTTCCAACTTTAAAATTTAGGGTTCCAATATATTATTTTATATTACTTGTCAAAGTCAAAAATAGAATTGTGTTTGCTTTCAGAGACACTAGTTTCACCAGCATTCCTAAAATTCTGTGTTCCTAAATGAAGCACACTTCATATTGTAGGGACTGTATTGTTAGTGATAGAGTAAGGTTCTGTGTTGGTTGGTTTGTTTAAAGGAAGAACGTTAACTAAGCTACATACAAGTTATAAACCAGGTAGGAACTGGTCAGTTCTTTTAATACAATTAAGTCAAGTTTGAGGCTTTGCCAATTCTAATGGCGCATGGTGAACCTGGAAAGAGTAAGAGAGAATCACATCAATAGTATCTAAAGAAAGAGTAAATGTTGAAGGAGAGTCAAGAGACAAGTTTTTTTAGTACAATTCAATTTATAAAGTGAATTCGTCAGAAGATGATAACCAGTAGTTCTCTTTGAACAAGAGAGAATGAGACTCACAGGGACAGTGGATCTCAACTGTAGCCACACGTTGGCTTCACTTGGGGAACTTTTAAGCATCTCGATGCCTATTCTGTACCTCAGACTGGTGGTTCTCGAAGTGTCGTCCCCAGACCAGGAGCAGCAGTAAGTCATATCACCTCGGAGCTTGTTAGAGATGCATGTTCTCAGGCCCCACTCCAAGACCGGCTGAATCAGAAGCCCTGAGGTGGTGCTCAGCAGTCTGTGTTGTAACGTTCCCCTAGTGATTCCACTGTGCAGCCAGAGTTGAGAATTCTAGAGCAAGAGGGATGCAGGGTGGGGCCAGTTTTCATCCTGTCTCTGCCATGGGGATGGAGTTGGATACGGAATGCAATCCACCTGCTAGGTATTTGCCATTCCTGATTTTGGAATTTGGGTAATCTTTTTGGCATCACAGAGGCTTGGATGTTGCAATTCACAGATAGATGTCCAGAAGTGTCCTGTCCAGTTGAGGGGGAAATAAAAGAGAGAGAAGAAGAAAAAGAAGAGAAAAGGGGGAAAAAAAAAACCAACCCTGGAACCACAAAGCCGCAGAACCACAGAAACTGCGAAAGGTTGGGGCAGGAGGGAAGCACGTATACTGAGTAAAATGTTCTAAGTGAAGAAATTCCTGATAGCTTATAAAGTATTTCATTTATATATAAGGGTTTCTTAAAGAAGTTCAAGTGTCAAGGGGATTTTAGGCCCACTTTGTGATCTAGCACTGGGTCTGATCAAAATATACTGAAGGGTTGTTGAGCCCTTTATCATTGGGCATTAAGGGATACATTTCCTCTTAACACTTGGGCTTTAGATATGAATGCACTTAATACAGGCATGGTAAATTTGGAATGAACTAAGCCAGAAAATAAAATATATTTTCCAAATATAAAGAGGTTGTCACTGACTGAGAAAGAGTTAACATCAAAGTCTGATTTCTTCTCGGGAGAAATCACAGTATCTGTAATTTCGGAGGCATATTCTGAAGAGTGTTATATTGTGATTTCTCTAAGCTGAATCTTGGACATCTGTCTAGGAGTTTTCAGCCCTGACGAAATAAGAATGGACCTATTATAGTATCAGGTTCATTTGATTTTTCAAAAGTTAGCGGGACTGTATATGCAGATCATTTGAGAGACTGCTTTTGCTCTGGGCTGTGTTGAGAGTGCGTCTGGTGCTTCTTCTTTTTCGAGATCTCGGCAGGATAACTTCTGCAAGCCCTTTCTGTGTATTTTTCTTTTCTCATCCCCAAACGTTACATTTTTACATGGAAGAGTCAATTTTGGTAATTTCCCTAAAGCTAGGCAATATAACAGAATTTGTGCCTCTTAAAAAAACTGCTCCTTTACCATAAAGTAGAACCTGCCTTTCATACCTAAGTAAAACAATTCTGATATAACTTTCCTCATCATCACATTTATTTCAGAAAAGATGATAATACTATTTTTAAGACCATGTTTATGAAAAATACGATTTTGATTTTTCTATTAATTTCTGAATACTAAGTTTATATTTTTAGATTGTTCTGTGAATGGGGCTCTCTGAGTACAAAGTGGTTTTCAGCACGTTGGTGATATTGTTCAACGTCTTCCACAAATAGCAAACACATGCATTTCAACAGCTTTTTGGAAAGAACCACAGTTAATCATTTCTTTACAGGAAAAATGTATGGTTTTTAAAATTATCATCATTTTCTCATCTTACATTCTGGCATTCAAATTATGAAACTTCATCTCGGCGTGTAGACTTACCTTGTATTGCCAAGAGGAAAGAAGTGGCTTTTCTGCAGAGCTAAATAGTTTTTACTTTATTGTCTGCTACGAAACAGCTGCTGATACCAGAAAAATGCCGTCTCATCATTGGGCCTGGGGTGTCCAAAAGAGGCAGAAAAAAAAAAAATGACTGTAGCTCCCTGTCTGCCCTGGCACTCTCCTCCTTTCTCTCCGTTTTCATTGCCGTGAAGAGCAGGAGAACAATATTCTGCAATTAAGGATTCCATTAAGTTGAAGAAAAGAGCAAATGGGGGATGTTTGTTCTCCAAGCTGAAAAAATTTGTCTGGGGTTGGGGGGATACTAGTAGTGGTATAGAGAGAGGTGGGTGGAGAGACGAAGTCAGGGCTGTTTGTTGAATATACTGTTAAGGACTGTTACCATCCTAATTAATCAAGTTAGAAATTACAGCTGTAGTCGGTTTCCCCCCAATTCTTGTTATCAATTTTCTTCTCTTTTGAGACAAAGCAAATATAAATTTTGTGTTCATTTGTCATTCGTTCTTTGACTTCAGCATCTCTGAAAATAACAATGTAGCACAAAAGCCCAGTATTTACCTAGTTGTAATGTGGGTTGCCATGGTGTTTTGCAAATTATTGCAATTATGTTCACCATGCGAGTCGCCCTTGGTAACTGGCGAAAAAACTGATAATCCTGTTTTGAACAAAAGGTCAAATTGCTGAATAGAAAGTCTTGATTAACTAAAAGATGTACAAAGTGGAATTATTTCCTACCATTCAGAAATAGTTCTTGATCGGGTTTGGGGGAGGGGGTGAGTAAGTACATCTGATTACTGAAGTACAAAGCATTGAAAGGATGTTGTCTTGAGCCTTTCATGTAGTCTTAATGGTGGCTTTTTTGTCAAATTTACCCATTTGCGGCATTGAAAGAGGCAGCTGCATTTAAGCTGGAGAGACGGTGCTTTTTCAAGAGTTCAGTGCATGGAAAGTTCTCAGCAGTATCTGCAGTTTACTAGTAGCCCCTGGTCTATTAAAACTGATGTGCCACATTTGAGCCCATTGCTCTCAGTACTTGTGAACCCCTCTGGCTGATGATCTAATAAAGTGCTCTTACTGGACAATCTCTGATCAGCTACTTAAAAAGGAGCTTGAGGGAGGAGGCGGGCGGGAGTAGCCTCACAGGCAGTCAGACTTGGTGTAGAGGCCAGGAGAGGGTTGTGAGGGGCCGAGCCGAAAGGTCCGTCACGATGGTAATCTTTGCTGAGGTATTTGCCATGGGGATGTGGGTTTTGTGCCCCAAATCCCTCTAAGCTGTGACCGCAGTATTTTTTTTCCCCTGGAGGAAAAATCTTAACTTTATTCCAGGTTGAATAAGAAAAGACTAGAAATGTCGTTTTGAAATTGGAAAATCCACTTTTGTGGATTTGCTTCTCAAAGGGTAGATAGTCATAAAATACATGATCCAACATTTATGTAAAACCCAAAGTTTCCCAGGTTACAGCCAAGGGTCAGATGGATTTCATCTCTTCTGAATCCGGCAGAGCATCTGGGGGAGAATTTCGGGGGGGGGGCTTCCTCTTCTTTTTTTTTAATGGCCACCTGAAAAATCAGTTCTCAAAACTTTTGAGTGTGTGAAAGTGGCATGAAAGCAAAGCAAACCTTAACAAGTTTGTGGGTTTACATTCTGCATCACCTAGCAACCCCCTGGCTCAGCCAGATCTCTTGTCTACCCTTAGTTCTGTTTACAGACTATTCAGATGGCCCTTCGAAACCATGGAAGATATTCAGTTTCATTAGTACCATTCTCAAGGAGAAAATAATTAAAGTTAAATGAACAAACATTGCCGGATGATGGTTTGAAGTCCATTCTGATTTTAAGATGCCCTTTGAGGCAACTGCATACATAGTTCAGTCTTAACATTTGTTGTTCAGTACCCAAAGGCGTATCACATTGAACCGTGCCAATAAATACTAGCCTCCAAACAAACAAACAATAAAAATTACTTTTAGCTAGGCTTGAGCAAAGAAAAGAAATTCTGCTAGTAATAAGTTCCTAGGCGTGCCCTCCTGATTGAAATTTTTTTTTGATTCCCACCCTGGACATCTGAGCTGATCCATGTGTACACCAAATAAAGATGGGGGAGGGGCCTGGGGAACAAAGCACCTCTCTCCAAAACTGATTTATTACCTACCTTCAGAGCTCCACCATCATAAAGAAAAGTATTCCAATCATATTCCATGGAAGGCTGTGTGCATTTTAGGGAGTGGTTTAATTTCATAAATGAGTCGAACACTACTAATACATGCCCTGTCACTTTCTTCTTTTAAACTGCTTCTGTGCTTAGATTGAACTATTTTTGAAATTTCTGATAGGAAAAAATTTTTTTTCAAAGAAAATATCTTTTATGTGCCTTTTTTTCCATAAGCACATTCCCTGAAAGTTCATCTTGGAAACAACCAAACACATGATATATAGCTCAAAATATTTTCAAATGTGTCAGTGATTCAGTTATATTGAACACTCTTAGCAAAACTGTCTCTTTACTCATTAATAGCAGTTTTCTGATTATAAAAACAATATACACTTACTGTAGAAAATTTAGACAATACAGAAACAGAAGAAACTACCTAAAGATAACCAGTGATGGCATTTTAGAGTATTTCCTTCCAGTCTTTTTTTTTTCTGTGTACATATTTGTGAAACTAAGCCTTGGGTTAACTTTCAAGGTTTATTGGTTAGTGTGTATACTTACCTAAGCTAATGTTTTTTTCAAGAGTGAGGACTTCAGAGGCAGGAGCCTCGGTGGAAGTAATGAACAATTTTTCTTAGAGGCTTCGTCACTAAAATATTAATGTCAGCATCAGAGTAGCCATTTTACTATCTCATTCCATTTGATTCTTTCTTTTTTCC
Source organism: Camelus bactrianus (assembly GCF_048773025.1). Lineage (NCBI taxonomy): Eukaryota > Metazoa > Chordata > Mammalia > Artiodactyla > Camelidae > Camelus > Camelus bactrianus. Next base: position 18,877,076 of record NC_133575.1, read on the forward strand.
TTGTTGAAATGACTGTCTACCTTAACTGACACATCCGTTTATAACCACTCATGTTGGAAAGCTGGACATTCATCATGGTTGGAATATTACATCCCCAGGTCACTTGTAGCTTCACATAGGGAAAAAAGAGTCTTTTATGAAAAGATTTGTAGTACAATAGGGATTAATGGAATGTGGAGAGGAAAATGCTTTCAATTTCTCATACAAGGTGAAAGCAGGGCTGCTTGGAAATCTTATGTTCTTACTATTTGTGTTTTGTTAGAGCTCTAACATCCCCAGTACATGGCTGGGTTGCATGAGCTCTTTGTGCTTTGTTGACAGTTGACAGACAAAGCAAAATTATTCCTGAAGCAAGGTACTGTGTACTTAGTTGTGACCTATTATCGCCTAAGAATGTAGCTTGCTTTTGAGTTGGATGAATAGGGAGAGTATTTTAGAGAATAGGCTTGAATATACTAAGAGAGGCTTTAGCTGCCCATACAGAAAGATACATGTCCTCCGTTGAACTTTTTCCCCCAAAATGTAATTTTCCATATAAAGTCATTTTAAGTATATTTTCCCTGTTGCTTCAGGGAGACGATTTTAACTGTTCTAGTATTGTCCTACAGTGGTAAAATAAAATTGCTGGTAATTGTTGGCTTTCTCTGCTCACAGTATAGCTGGAGAAGGCGGCTTGCGTGGGTCTCTTTAATGTACCTCAGGTACATCTTGTGATGCTCAACCTCTGATTGCAAATTAAAATAACAAGGCTATGGTATTGGATTCGATGTGAGGCAAAGCAGAACAACTTGCTAATTTATCTTGTAATATACAATCGCTGAGGTTGGAATTTGTCCACTGTAGTGCTGTTCTCTGTGTTTAAATGAGGACCGCTGTTTGCATCTAACCTATCATAACAGTTTGGGAGTGCTCCATTATCCTTTCAGCAAACTGATGGCAGAGTCTGGTCCTCGCACAAATGATGAGATCAATAAGTTTCAAACAACTTGGATGAAATGACATGTGACTGTTCATTTAAAGAGATGTCTTACTTTAAAAATCAATTTTAATAATACTAAAAATTCTTACATTGACCGATGAGGCACTTGCCACTTCTGTTTTGTTTGATAATTTTGTTATAAATATTTTTGAATTAACTTTGTTGAATAGTTAATATATGTCTTTTTCCTCATTTGCTCTTTTGTCTCATACCCTGGCCCCTCTCTGAGACTTAATAATCATTCTTTGACAGGCCAGCATGCTGCAGTGTAGAAGATTTAACTTTAAATGCAAAATTATGTTCCTGTTAAAACTTCCCCTGGAGATCTTAGGAAAATTTTCTCCCAGTGTTGGGTGCAAATGTGGGTCAGAAAGCAATTTTTTTTTATGATATTTCTGGAAATCCCAAATCACAACATGTCATTCTTCAAAAGCAGCTGTGGGCCCATACTGTGCACGGTCTATAAGAAGACCCATTTTACACTGGGGATAATTCTGTGACAGAAAACTGTGCCTGCAAGGGAACCTCAGAACATTTATAAATGGTTTTGGGTGAAAAAAGTTTCTGATGTTCTCAAAGTGCATATAGTTTGGGGAGAGGAGCAGCTAATGGCCATTATGGAAAAACAGTAATGGTATGATGAACTCTGTGAGACCACGCATGCTGGCAGACCTTGCCCTGTGGCCCTGTCGCCATACTTCTTTTTTTGTTAGGTTTTTTTGTTTTTTGTTTTTTGGTTTTTTTTTTTTGGTTGTCGCCTCACTTCTGGAGAGCCATTACAGTTTGAATGAAATCGTACGTCACTGCGCTACTGTGTCATTGTCCCTTGAAAGTCTCTGTGCATCACAAAATAAAGCACTTCCCTCACTGTCTGTTCTGCCACCTATAACTTCAAATCCGTTACAGTTTTATCAGGAAAAACATGGAGATTTCACTTCTGTTGACTGCATAGTTGTATTCTTGTACATCAAGTTGGGAAGCAGCTCCACCTGATCTTACCAGCTACCCATCCTCCTAGTTGTCCATTTTGGGATAACACCAAGTGGAAACTGACCAGGCTCTTTCCTGGTTAGAAGAGTGCATCTTATTAGCTGTAGTCCAGCACTGATGTTCCCGGTACTGGAGGCATATGGAGGATAATAACAATATTTGACATTTACTGAACATTTGTGCAGCCTTTCTTATTCGATCCTCTGAACAACTCTTAATAGGGTCAACATTATTACCTCCTGTTTTATAGACAAGGAAACTGAGGCTCAGAGAGAGGTTTGGTAACTTTATACAGAATTACCTATTAATAAATGGGAGAGGAGAGACCTCACTCAGCTGCAGCTTTTCATAACCTCGATTTTGTATTCTTTGAGTATGAACCTTTGTGATACAGCCTGGCAAGGGCGGGGGGGGGGGGCACTACCAAAATTGGGCCATTCCCTGAGGGCCAGACCATCTACTCAGAGAGGTAAAAATAAGGTGATCCAGGGACAGTGCTAAGCAGAGTGTGCTCCATGGCAGCCGGGCTAGAGGGAGAAGTCCCTGTGGGTTGGGAAAATGTCACAGGAGAGGAATGGAAGTGATGGGCACTTGAGGCATGGGTTCTGTAGCATGAGCAGAGATAAGAAGGTGGCCATAGGCAAAACATGAGGTTGGTGAGAACACCAATCTGATGGGGCGAAGAGTTTGAGTACGAAAATGATGAGAAAGGAAGAATGAGCCCAAAGTGGCATTCTTAATCCTCTATGGAGGGAATTCCATTGTGGGATGGGAGTGGAGCAGCCTAGGGAAGCTACACTTGGCAAGTCTTTGCATGGGATCCAGGAGAGAATTGAGTTGGGGAAACCAGGCAGGAACTACTGCTGGAGATCAGCTTTGAGTCTGCTTGGATGAGATTAGTGAGGATGGGACTGTAAGGCCAGTGGACAGACTTGGTGACTGGAAATGGGAGAAGGACCAACCATCTATTTGATTCTAGAGTATGAAAGCTAAAGTGATTTTTTTTTCTCCTGTGAATTGTACACCCTTTCCTTATTATTTTCCATAAATTTGCTCCTGTGCATTTTTATTTTATTGCTTCTATTCATGTATTTCTTCAAAAGATGTTATTGAATGCCTCCTATGTACCGCATCTCTGGGTCTGGATGATTTCTGTGTGTGTGTCCTTCTAAAAATACAGATGTACACAAATGAATAGCAGTTTGTGTTGAAGGTACAACTACCATGAACGCCTCAGTTACAAGTGGAAATCTATCCCTTTTTTGCATGTGCAGACAGAAAGCATTTTAGTTGAGGCCTCAGAAATATAATTTAGCAAGCAGAACCAATCAGGATCTGACACAATTTCATACACAATGATTTCAAGGAATTAGTGATGCTGAGACTATAAAGCAACAGGTGGTAGAGCTTAGCATGACTTGGTAAAGGTTTGTTTTGCTATTGAACAGGCCGCCTTCACCTCTTTTGAACCCTCTACTTAGAAATGTGGTTCAGGTAGCCATCTGAAAACTTAACGGCCTTATTCCTCTTGCTTATGACAATTTGGCATTGACATGTGGCATTGCAAAATAAAATGACAAATTTGGATGGCAGACATCCTTAGAGCAGTTCTGGGGTTTTTTATTAAAACCCAAACCTTTTAGTAGGTTGGATTTCCAAAGAACTACACTTTATTAAGTTTTTTTCCTTCCATTGACTTGACACTGTAGCTTTGGGTTGTATTATTTCCCGACATGGGATGAAAATAAGCTTAGTTTTGTCCTTGTGAGTGATAATTCAAAGAAATTTTATACAGTGTTAGTGTTTTCATTTGCTTTGTTTTTATCTCCCATGGGAGGCAGAATTCACTATGAGATCTGGTAATGTAAGATTTGCACCATCATGGACTATTTTCAAAGACCTGGCGTATTTATTTTTAACAGCACAAATGTTCCTGGAAAGGTATATTTAGCACAGTCAGTCAGTCAGCTGGGGGAACAAAGAGTTAACCAAATGTACTTGGCAAAACTGAATGGAAGCAAAGGATATATGGAATATGATTAGGGCCCATTTCCCCCATAGAAGAGTTGTTTAAAATATGCCATGACCAAAAGCTTAATTATCAAAATAAAACAAGAGGCATAAAGAGTTACAGGCTTCTCATATTTTTTTTCAGTCCCAGTTCCCTTCACACAGTTATCAGCGTGTTTAATTTCCATACATAATAGCACTAGTTATTGTTGTCATTTGTAAAGGGAGATTAACAGATAGTAAGTACAAACAAACCCAAATAAGTACTGAATAGAGAGGTGACAAAGGAGAAAAGATCTCTTTAATGTTAATTATAACTGGTAGGAAGTCTAGACAAATTATATTATCTGTTTTCTATATGATTTGAAGGGACATTTAGTTAGTAGCTCTGTCAGAGATAGAGTTGGGTGTTTGTTTTAGAAACAGGTGAGGTGACAATTTAGCATCTCCCTGGTTGGCAGCTCACCTGGTGAGTCATAAAGTTGTGGTAAATTGATGGAATCGAGTTTCAAAAACATCTGAGAATTTTTGAACATTATATTTTTAAAAATTAAAAAATAATTTCAACTTCCAGGTTGTATTCTGGTACTTAATTTATTGTCTCAAAACATGGTAACTGATCTATCTGCTTGCTTTTTAAAACATTTTGTTTAGAATTGAATGAGTTATAGCTGTGGTTGTGAATGCTCAGTGATAGATATTCCCAAGGATGTAAAGCCTCAGGTAGCAAATACAGTGTAACAAACCCAAATGAGTGATGGAGTGGTCCAGTCCCATGTTTTTCATACACAGGTTCCTTGAATTGTGTTTCCTTTATTAATATGCCTAAATGGGTACTTCCAGAAACCACGAGTCTCACCTTGAGTTTTACAGGCTACATTTAAAATGTCATACCTGCTGCTGCTGCTGCTGTCAGCCCCACTGTCCCGCTGTCTCCTCTGTGCCTAGAACAGGCTCAACCAAAGTATCTTGTTTCTTTACTTCTGAGAGGCCATCATTGGTGAGCTGTACTCTGGACTTAACAGTTTTTTGGAGGAAACATAAATACATCATTAAATATACATGTCAATTGTCAATGCATCTGAGTTTCAGAAATATTAAAAGGTGAATAAAAATGTGTCCTCAAATCAAGGAAAGGTGGTAATAGGCCTTAGGAATTGGAACGGTTGCCTGTGACTCAGAACCACTGATTCTCTTTTCTGATTCAGGGTCTTTTGCAGTGGCAGCAGTTAGACGTCTCAGCTAGGTAGAAGACACACGACCCATCCCTTCTCTGTGCTGTTTGGCATTTAAGAGTTGGTACCACACAACTTGATTCTTAAAGTGAAGTCGATGATGAACAGCTTTTAGTCTTTGTGTTTGTGAACTTCGGTTTCCTACTTAGATTGTAATTTCCTGAAATTCGGTACTGGGGATGCTTTGCCTATTTTCCACAAAATTTAATGTAATTCTGGGCATATATTAAAGGTTTCATAAGGACTCCTGGAGACCTGCTACCTGAAAAGTTGACATTAAATATTAAAATAGGTTGTTGACTGAAGATAGGAATGAAGTTTACTGTGAATGTATTGACTAGATGAATTTTATATTCTTTAAAGGCAGCATATTTTCTTTCAGTTAAAAAGTCCTACCATGTACTTTCTCTGGGTGGGAAAGCCATAAATGGAGCTGGAAGAACTGATTCTGGGCGCTTTCCCTTGAGTTTGGTTGTAGTGACTTCCAGGAAGAGCCTCTCTGAGAGTGAGGTCCCTCAACGCAGAGGTGAGCGGCCATCCCGCCGCTTTGGTTTAACGCCACGTGGCAGCGTTAATGAGGAGCAGATGAAAGCAACGTGAAGCAGCATTTGTGTATATACTGCTCTTTTCTGGGGAGAAAGACCAACAGGTGGCTCTGTCTAAAAACAGGGACTGAGGCTCAACATGTCATTGATCCCTTTCGTCGTCACATCACACAGACTTCTCTCTGGCCTTCATTCTTTAGTACGTGTTCTGTCTGCCTAAGTTGTCTTTCCCGCCTTCTCCAGCCACCAAACCTCTCCTTACTCTTCAAGACCAGTTCAGGAGTTCTGCCTCACCAAACGCTCCAATACCTCAAGGCAGTCAGCTCCCTTCCTGCGGCTCCCCAGATGGGAACCCCATGTGACAAGGGGGCATACCTCGTTCACCTTTTCCCCGCAGCGCTTCATCCTCGTTTGCCTTAGGCATCTCATGCCTAATACATACAGCCCCAAAGCCCGCAAACCCTGGTGCCTTCGTGGGAACAGCTGAGCTTTGCTCAACCCCACGTGAAGTCTTGCCTTCCGTGTGTAACAGATTCGCTCTGTAGCAGACATAGTGCTGTTGTAAGGTAGCAGGTGTTTTGTTATCACACCTCCATGAGAAAATTCAAACAAGAGCAGCGGGGGAGAGTAACTGAAGCAGGAAAGTGAGAAGAGGGTTCTGAAGACCAGAGACATGGGCGACGGCTATTCAAAACCACTGGAAAGGAGTGGTCAGTTGAAGTTGTCCTTGAAGACATTTTTTCAGATAGTTTTATGCCCCTAGAGAGCAGGTGTAAAAGAATCTGTTTTCATTTAAAATAAAACAATTGCTTACATTTGAAAGTGTTTCTCTTATGCCAGGGATAGTTCTAGGCACTCTAAATGTATCACATTACAACAAACCTATACAGTAAGTGTTATCATCATCCCCATTTTATAGAGAAGGAGATTGATCATAGCAATTAAGTAACTAGCCAGTAGTCACTCAGCTATTGGGAAAGTCGTTCATTTCTACATGGTATACTCCTTACTTTGGTAACGGTCTTTACCAGTGAACTAAAACCCATCAGTTTACATTCTGCATTTAATCATACAAGTTTTTATTGGGAGGTTTTGATGTTTTCAAAGGGATTTCTTTTAATAAAAGGGAATAATGTCTCAGTGATTTTTTTCCTTAACTTTATGAATTTTATAACTTTTAAGTTTGGGGCATAGATCAAATTTACATGTTAGGAAAGAAGGGTAGGGAGCTGTTTCCAGATCTCTAAGGAACGTTTGAATGAAATGAGTCTATCTTGATCACGAAAGGGTTTTGATTTCTTATTTGTTGATGGTAGTGCTAGGACTGAAGTGTTCTCTTTTTATCTCCAGGGCTGGTTGATTTGTGAGGAGCCAACATGTCAAAATCGAACTCGACACCTTCCACTTCAGTTCTCCCGAAATGGACCTCTTTGTCAAGTCTGCATGAGAGCCACACTGCGGCCGGAGGTAACGGGTTGCAGAATATGCGGGAATGGGGTGGGGGTGGGGGGGGTGCCTGCCCCTTAGCTCTGGGAAGTGGGTATTTGGCATTTGCTCTATGGTGACACCCTACTACCGCACACATGTATTTAAGGAAATGATCCAGATTTCAGAGATATAAGCTTTATTTTTCACATCATGAATAGTATGTATTTATATTTAAAAGGGAAACTGACTAGTTCCCATACAGGTTACTCAGATATCTTTGGTTGCCCCTTCTTAACTCCAGAGAAGAGATACCATTCCTTTTGAAACTGCCGTTATCTTCAGACTAGATCAGAACCCCTTCTTAAGGGCCAGAAAACCTCCCAAACCTGTACCAGAAAGGGCTTATTTGATTTGTATGGAATTCCATCGTTTCTAAGTAGCTGCACAGATGAGTGGTTCTTGAGCGTTTTCTCGATCTTAGTACATACACCTGAGGGATAAGCAGACTATCACGGGTGACTCCCATCTGGGGAGCACATAGTCTGGAAACACTTTCCTGATAATGAAGATGCCTTCTCTGTGTCACTCCTTCTTTGAGCATCATGGCCCCAAGCAGCATTTCCCAAACTGTGGGGAGAGGAATGTTTGAAGATCTCCTGGGCAAAGAGGGTTTTGTCATCAAATGCCTCTAGGAATCTCTGAGCTCACCAAGGTTAAACAGGACTTATAGCAGATTGTCTCAGAACCTGTAAAATGATGATGTGCAGTCTACCTCACTGATACAGGACTGTAATGTGTCTCACTTTGCAAATTTATCTGGTCCACGGATTTGTAAGGATCTGGGTGGGAAAAGAGTGAGAATAGGGAACCTGGCATTGATTTACTTAATTTTTTAACTCACAGGCCAGTTTTATAAACCAAGTGTCGACTTCAGATCTTTTCGCTGAAAAGAGTTGATACACAGGCTAATTATATGAAAATATTTTAAAAGTCATGGTAGCTTTTTATTTTAATTTTAAGATAATATACTGTTTCACAAAATTTAGCAAATCAAGAACGACAAATGGCTTACCATCATTGTTGTGTGTTTCTGTGTTCTTTTGCATATCCATATATATGTTTATGTGGTTTCAGTCATAACGAAGATACGCTTTTGCATCATGTTTGTCTTTTGTTGAATGTCTGTGTTGCTACTGAATTTTCAGTACCAACCGTTTAAACACAGATTTAACCATTCCTCTCACTGGACATTTTAGGCTACTTTCAGTATCTCTTTACCAGAAAATTGTGATGAATTATTTTCCTGCTTAAATTCTTTTTTGTTTTTTTGAAATACTTATTATCGACAGTACATATCCCAGTGCATAAGTACAATGTGGTCATGATTCATGGTGCTGCTTTACTTTCTTAATGGGTTATCCCAACTTATGTACCAGTTTTACTACTTCCTTTGCAGCATTTGGGCATTATTATTTTTAACTAATCTGATAAATAAAAAATGTTCCTTGCCTTATTTAGTCAATCTTTGATAATTAGCAAAATAGAATGTAGATTTAAAAATAAATACAGAACGCATAAATGAGAATTAGCTGTTGTAGCGAATTCTTTTTACGTCAGTCTCATCCCAAGGCTTGCATCAGCAGGTGCAGAAAGAGAACTGAAGTATATATATTTAGTGTGACTCATCAATCTGGTTGTAGACTCCAGGGGAATCACCTTGCTTCATGAACCCATGCTGCCTCTGAGACTTTTTAAATATCTAGCTCATCAAGTCAAATTCAGTGAAAATTGAATTACTTCTTAGAAAGTCATCCAGTTGCTTAGGATTCCATTCTTGGTGAGAGAAAGTAAAAGGAAAGTGTATCGCTAGTAACCATCCGGTAAATGCTGATGGTGCTACTGGTAATGGTTTAATACATCAGGTTATCTTTTATCATTTACAATCCTTTTTGAAATGACTGAAAACCAACACAGGCATTTTGAGGTATATTTTTCTCCCTTCATTTTCTTGTCCTCAGAACGGTAGCATGTTAGGCAGGCATTTACCAAGGTTATTAGTTACTCTTGCCAGGGAGACACTTTCCTAACTTAGCTCCTTGGGCCATGTTGCTTCTCAGAATGTGATCCTCTGGCATAACTGGAAGTTCAGAGCATCCTAGTTGGTGACACTGCCTTTCGCCGTTCCTCGCAGGGACCTTGACAGTAGGACTGAGCCCACTCTTCAGCAGTCCATTTTCCGTGGCTAGCAATGAGTGGCTAGCAATCTCTTAATTCTATTTATGAGGTTCCTGGGCTTTCCTAATAGGAGGAAAAGCTGCATCTTTCCAGAGATAATTCCGAGGAAGCTCCAAAATCAGTGGTGCGATGGACAGGATCATTGTAATTACCATAGCGTTTCCCAAAGGGTCTATTTTGTAGGATTATGCTTATCTGGTTCTTAAGTTCTGGGTTGCTATGTCTCAGTTGTACATTGGTTTTACTTAATAATAATTTATTGAACACCTCCTATATCCTAGACACTGTGCTAGAGACTAGGGACATAGCAACGAACAGGACATTTCCTTATTTATAAAGTTAGTTTCGCATTACATGGACTATATAAAATTGATATCTGTGGGCAAAAATAGGTATTTGTAAATATCTGTTTGGGCAAAAGCACCAGACTTTCCTGATGCTTGACGAGTGGGGACTTTAAATACATTGTCAAGTTTGATGGTAGAGCACTTGCCTCTTACTGTGCCAGTCTCATCTTCACATAATGGATCTACTCTCATTTAGTCCTGGGTTACAGTTGGCTTGAATACTTTCCAGAATTGACTTAGGATATGAAAGCTGGCCTTTCTTCTGGCTTCTGTTGCCAGAGTTTCAAGAAAGAAAGCTGGGATGGTTTTGTTCCCAGAGTTTGAGACATGTCTCTCCTCTTGGATACCTTTTTTTTTTTTTAAAAAAACTCACTAAAGTTTTTTTTAGGTTCTTGCCAGTTGCTGATAATGAGATATATATTCTCTGGGCATTCTCAGCTTCGTAGGAAGTGCAAATAAATAAAGGAATGAAAACCCCGATGTATGTGTAAGTTCCTAAGTAAATAGAACTCTTTTCCACACTGATAATAGAGACAAGACTTGCCCAAGTTAGAGAATAAATATTTTAACGTATCTTTATTTTAAGGATGTGGTTTTGACTTCTTAAGGTGGCCAAGTCTGTATGGCTGTGAACTGAACCCACAGGGGATTCTATATTATGTAATTCACCAAAAATGAAGTGTTAGTTTGGTTTGGTTTGGTTTTCTTTATAGAAGTCAGATTCCAAACCAAGTTAAACTTTCTCTCACTTCCATTTCTATTCTTTTTTTAAAAAATATTTTATTTATTTATTATTGTGTTATTTATTTTATTTTGGTGGTGAGGGGAAGGCAGTTAGGTTTATTTATTTTTAGAGGAAGTACTGGGGATTGAACCCAGGACCTCATGCATGCTAAGCCTGCGCTCTACCACTTGAACTATACCCTCCCTTCCATTTCCATTCTTTTTTTTTTTTTTGTCTTCCATTTCCATTCTTGATGTGGAAAAGGGGAAACATCTACATGTGACACCCCCCCCACCATCCCCGAGCCCTGATAGAAATAATTTGTGAAATTGTAGTGCCCCTGGGGCAGGAGCACTGGGCTAGAACCCTTTATTCAATCGTTCAACTAAATTTCTTGAAGGTCCCTAATGGAGAAAGCAGTAAAATGGCTTCCAGTCCTACTGTGGGACATCCCTAGTGCTGCTCACATTATCCTCAGTTGTAAAATTGTTAAAGTCTTTTATAATGGAACATATGTACCATACAGGAGGACTGTGGCCTTCAAGGGAGAGAGGAAATACTAAACTCATGATCATTCTATGTTACAATTTCAAAATGGCTGTGGCCAATGAATTGTTGATTTAATAAATAGGTTAGAGATAGTGCAAACATTGCCAGGCTACATAGGACAGTGTCTTGTTTCTGTATAAGGTGAAAACATGAAAATAGTTGTGGTCTCTTAAGGCAGTAATCATAAGCTGTACAGGAAGAGAACCTTGGGACTATAACAGAAAGTCTTAAACATCTGTATCTACTCACTGGTTACCCTCCAGTAGACAGTGGGTTTTTACCATGAAGGGTCTTTTGGACTTCTCTGCTGTGATTTTCCATGTGTCTGTTTTTTCATGTAGAGTTTGCTAAATGCTACATAGAGATTCATTTACCGAGAAGCAGATACTAACCTTTCTTTTAGGAAGTATATAAAGAAGTATATAAAAATATATACTTTTTAAATATTTTTTTATTATTGAGATGAAATTCACATAATAAAACTAACCATTTCTAAGTGAATAATGCAGTGGCGCTTACTATGTTCACAATGTTGTGTGACCATCACCTCTGTCTAGTTCCAAAACATTTTCATCACCCCAGAAGAAAACCCTATACCCATTAAGCACTTACTCCCCATTCCTCCGCTTATTCTAGCCCCTGGATACCACTAATCTGCTTTCTGTCTTTATCTAGACTGGATGTTTCATATAAGAGGAATAATACAGTATGTGACATTTTGAGTCTGGCTTCTTTCACCTATCATAATGTTTCTGGGGTTCATCCATGTTGTGACCCACATCAGTACTTCATGCCTTTTTATGGCCAAATCATAGTCCCTTGAATAAATGTACCACAATGTATTTATCCACTCATGAACATTTGGGTTGCTTCTTTCAGTATGCTTTTAAAGGTTATTTTAATTAGCTAGACAGGTCTTACATTTGGCCTAAATTTGTGTCCTGTGGCGCCTTGTTGGTCCTCGTTCAGCTGAATGGTACTACACAAAGCTGGAATGATCTCTTCCTCTGTTCCTGCCTTCAGTAAGCACTTAGCACCTACTCTCTGTTCGTGAGAAGCTTTTAGATATTTGAAGGTAGCCGTCTTCCTAAGTTTTCCTCTTCTAGGCTCAGTATTCCTAGGTCTTAACCATTTCCTTAGTGCTTTGCTTTCAGAATAATGATCCTAATCCAGAGCTTTGTGTCCTGACAAAGTGAGGAGCCCAAAACTGCATGCCGCACTTGGAGAACTCTCACCAGTGCTAGTATGAAGCAGAATAAACCTGCCACTGCCAACTTTTCGAGGTGGGAAATTTCTATGCAGTCCATTTTAGGGTTGCATTACCTTTCTTGGCATCCATATTCACAGTGTTGATTCGTTTTGAGTGTTCCATGTATTCAAACACACGATCATTTCTTTGCACATACAGTTGCTAAGCCATGCCTTATCAGGTTCTCTGAGACCTGAGTGGGTTATTTTTACCTCATGTGAGACTCCATTAGTAGTGTATTAGTTTCCTAGGGCTGCTGTAATAAAGTACCACAAACTGAGTGGCTTAAAACAACAGAAATTTACTGTTTCACGGTTCTGGAAGCCAAGTAAAAGTCTGAAATCCAGGCATCGCAGGGCATTCTCCCTCTGAAACCTGTAGGGGAGAATTATGCCTTGCCTCCTCTAGCTTCTAGTAATCTTTGGCATTCTTATGCCCATAGAAACATCACTGCGGTCTCTGCTGCCCTCGTCATGGGGCCATCTTCTCCCAGTGTGTCTCTTTTCTTCTTCTTACAAGGACACCAGCCATAGTGGGTCGGGGCCCACTGTAACCCAGTATGACCTCACCTTAACTTGGTTTTCTCTGCCAAGACCTTATTTCCAAATAAGGCCACGTTTACAGGTACTGGGGA
>NC_133575.1:18895000-18915000 GCF_048773025.1 Camelus bactrianus
CGAAGTGTTCGGTATATTTTCCAAGTTGTCACTGTAGCGGAAGACAGACATTCATCCTTGGACAGGAATATGTGGGCTCTTGAGGTTCAAGGTAGACGTTTTCAGCCCAGATTTTGTATTTATTAGCCTTGATGTTTGAAGTACACATCGGTGACCAATAAGCTGTAGTACAGCCTTGAATACTAACTGAAGGGGGTCTGAAATTCCATGGGGATTAAAAATAGCAAAACCACATGCTGAAATTAGAATTTATATTTAGACGATATATTGTCTTTCACTCACCCTGCAGAATTTTATTTTTAAGGCTGTACATTGTGTGGCTCTCTGTTTCTCATTTTAGAAACACACGGAACTCACTGGAAAGCCAGACCTGGTTAATACAAACATAGTCTGGGTAAACATGCGGGAGTTGCTATGCAGAACAGAGGCAGAGCCTTCATCCCACCACCAACCACACTGACTCAATTGAATCACACACACCAACTTTCTTTCTGTGCAAGTGGCACCGGGAAGGGCTGTCACAGAATCCCACAAGGCATTTTGGGATGTGTAGTTCAGCCTTCAGCAGGAAGACCACCCGAGACGGGGGCTCCAGGGAAGGTGCCCAGTGTGGGCATATTCTCTGTGCTGTTCCACCCTCGGCCTTATGACTAAGATGCCGAGCAGGGCAGTGCAGGACATCTTTGCTGACAATCGTGAGGGCTTTGGAGAGGATCCGAGTGGTGGGAACTGAGATTGCCAAAGCCTCCTCCATTTTAGGGCAGCTGTCTAATTACAGAGTGGGATTTCTGAGTTGAAAAATCTTTCTTGTGGCCTGGATCATTTTTGTGTCTTTCCTCCTTCAGACATAACCTTGATGATAACCTTGATAGGGGGTATGTTTCTCTTGGAATGCCAAGCAAGAGATCATTTTATGCTTTTGAGTCATAGTTATAAATAACATTGCTTATTATATACTGCAAATTCATTCTACATAAATGTATTGAGCAATTACTCTGGGCCAACGTTGTTACAGCCGCTAGGGATCTATAGCAAGGAGCTGAACTTAAGTCCCTGTCCTCAAGGAAATTACCTTCCAGTCTGGGAAGACAAAGCAGTCGTTCTGTGACATGGTAGGTGGTGACAAGTCCTGTGGAGAAAAATCCAGTTGTGTGTGGAGGAAAGGGCTGAGGCAGCTGGGGGTGCTCATCTCTAGGGTGGTTAGGGAAGTTCTCAGTATCGAGAAAAGGCCAGAAGGATGTGAGGCAGTGAGCCGTGCAGAGATGTGGAGGAAAAGCGTGCCAGGCACAAGGGACAGCGAGCATGGAGGGCCTGAATCTTAAGGATGCTAGGCAAGTGTCAGAAATTGCAAGGGGCCAGTGTGGCAAGAGATGAACAAACAGCGGGGAGAGTGGTAAGGTGAGGTCAGAGTGGGAGGGACACCGACCGTGAGGGGCCGTAGAGACATTGTAAGGATGTTGGGTTTGATCTAGGGCAGATGGGGAGCTGTTGAGGAGTTCTGAGCAGAGGAGTGCCATGATGTGACCTTAAGTGAACTACTTTGCTGTAATCTCAGCAAAAGATGATGGCAACTTGAGCGACCAGATAGCAGCGTACCTTGGGAGAAGTGGTTGGATTCTGGATGCATTTTAAAGTCAGAACTGATAGGATTTGTTACTCAGATCTTTTCTTCCCCAAGTTAACTGCATAGAATGAATGACAAAGAGATTCCTTCCATCAGTCTGTTCATTCTGAATTAAATTCTAATACATTTAATTACTCACTCTAAAAATAAGTAATTTTCAAGGTAAATAAATGAATAGACTCCTTATGCAAATCATTGGTTCTTCCTCAACACAGACATAATGATGAACTCTTTTAAAAGATCTTGTGGACCTCCCCCCACCACTCCATACACACGTGGTATAACACTGTCCTTGCTCTTTAATAGGCTTTTGCAGGAGGGAGGTGGGCAGGTTGGGGAGGGTGACTTGTGCTCAACTGTAAGCTCACAGTCTAGTCGATGAGGCAAAATTACTGAACCAGAGACACACCACACCGCATACACAGTCCTATTCCCACAGAGAGATCCCTGAAGTCATGAGAATCGCAGCTGGAACATGCCATTGTCTCTGATGGGTGTGTGTTCATCCATATGCAGGTGTGTTCAAGGGGTGGCAGGAAGTAATTAACAACTGCTATACTGATTTTTAGTCTAAACATTTACATAAGTGGGGAGAGAAGGAAGAGCTGAGGTGACTGCATAGAGAAGGTGAGATGTAAGCTGGGACCGGAAGTATCAGTAGGATGTGAATGACTGGAGATGAGAAGGCAGAAGACATTCTTGTGGGTCCCTTCTCTGTGCCTTCTCCTCCTCTTTCCCTATACAGTCTTACTTAGGTGATGCTCTGTTAGGAAAACCAGCCTGAGGAGTTGTTCGACTCTGAACCAGTAAGTTGAAGTTAAATTTTTAGAGCAACCTAATCTTTGGTTTGATGAGCTGCCAGACCTCAGTTTATTGGTGTCAGGCTATGCTCTTCTTTTGAATGGTTATAGATGAAAGAAAATCTTCTTGGGCAAATCTTGAAATTAAGAAAATACTGAGAGTGTACTCCATGTCCTGTTCCTTGTTTTTATCCTTATACCTTGTCCACCTACCAGTATTCTGTTCCCTCCTCTCCATTTGCACTCAGTTCTTTCATAAGGCCATACCTGTGTTTCTAAAAAATCACTAAGTTACATAAAATCACACGATAACAACCAAATGGTTTATGGGAAAAACATAGGGGTTAGGAGCACAACACACAAAAACTTCATCAGTGACACATAAACAAAAATATAGTCACCTAATGAAAACAGTGGTGTAATATTACACATCTTAAACAGCTAAGAAATACATAAATACTACAGTAAATATGGCACTTTACCTTGAAAATGACCTGAAGTTTGCTTGCGACAGTGAACCTCAGAAGGGTTGCAGCTTGTGAGTCATGGTGAAGTGGTGAAAGGAAAGTTATCTGAAATTGGAAGGAAAATTACAAGAAATACCAGATGTGGGTGAGCATAGCTCATCACACACTCAGTGAACTGAGGTAGCTGGTCACTATTTGAGGGGTACGTGTGTATTATATATATTCCTCGATATAAAATCTGGGTGCAATTTTCTGCACTCACCTGGTGTTTCTTAGAGGCAAAATCCTGCAGAAGCAAATATAAAATTCCCATTATGTTCAGATTGTATCCTGATATGTTGATGGCATTGGAATAAATTCTCATTTTCAAAATAAGGATTGTAGTGTAACCAACTGTACCTTGTTTTCTGTTGATGATTAACTAGTACCTTTCTTCCCCCTACTTTATTGTTCTCTCCTCATCCTCGTAATATACAAAATTACTCTTATTTTTACTAAAGCTGATTGGAACATCCATCAACCAGATGGTTATTGAATATTGTCTCTCTCCAGGATGTTTGTGTGGAGTGTGGGAAGTAAAAAGGGTTTTGAAGCCATGGGTTCTGCCCTTACACAGCTCCAGGATATTTGTGTGGGGTGTGGGAAGTAAAAAGGGTTTTGAAGCCATGGGTTCTGCCCTTACACAGCTCCAGGATTAGGAGCCAAGCACACACATTGGAAGCAAAACAGACGTTCTTTAAAAAGTAACACTATATTATAGAATTAATACATCAGTGCTAGAGATAGGGTAAAATAGAGTTAGTAAGGTAAGAGTACTTAGAAGATAAAAATTTTGATCCAGATCTTAAACAAAGTAGCAAACATGGATTAGAGAAGTAAAAGAAATTCCTAACACTCAGAGAGAATGTGGAAATCCCCCAGGTTTTTTCTTTTTCTTTTTCCTTTTTTTATTCTCTTGTGCTCCAGCCTCCAAGTGATCTTATGGTGGCAACAGAAGCTTCAGTGAGAGTCACCTAGAGCCACAACTCCAGAAGGAAAAGGAAAAACACTGTGTGTGCCTGCCCCCCCCCCACCCCCATCTCTCTGCCTGCCTGCCTGCCTGCCTGCCTCTCTGCCTTTCTCCCCCCTTCTCCACCCTCCCCTCTACCTCTCTTGTAAGTAAGTAAAGACCCAGCTTTCTGGCCAGCTGCTGGAACTGGAAGATACCAGGGAGATCACAGACAGAGATGACCTCAGGAAAAGTGACCCCATATAAAGTTGTTCATAGGCTCCTAGGCTCATGCCCTGATCTGAAAGGAAAGAATCTGAGCCTAATCAGTGTATCAAAGACTTTGAGAACTGAAGTAAAAGACTACCACCCAGGACCCAGATGGACTTCTGGGTGATGTACACATGGGACAGATTCAAAAAGCACTGCAGCAGTTTTAAAAACTGAACTGAGATCAGAACCACAGTCCACAGGAAGTGGGTTGGAACTCATAGCTCAAACGTAATGAAATGAATTGCCTGCCAAAACAAAAACATCAGCATTCTTCATAGGATTTAAACAAGACCCATAGACTGATAACATACTATTTGAAATATCCAGGATACAATGCGAAATTACCTGGTATAAGAAGAACCAAGAAAAGCGCAACTTGCATGGGGAAAAATAAAATCAAAAGATGTCAATGCTGAAATGACACTGGTGTTAGAATTATATGACAAAAGAAATAGGAGATATAAAGAAGAACCAGATAAATACACTAGAACCAAAATATATTGTAACCAAAGTTTAAAAAAAAAAAAAACTCACTAGGTGGACTCAGTAGCAGAATGGAGGTGACAGAGGAACGAGTTGGTGAACCTGAAGATGAATCAGTAGATATTATCCCATCTGAAGGAGAGAGAGAAGGATGGAGGAGTTGGGCAGAACAGAGCCTCAGGGACCTGTGGGACAATAATAGAAAGTAATAACATCCGTATCGTTGGAGTCCAAAAAAAGGAGGAGCACCAGGTTGAAAAAAATATATGAAGAAATAATGTGAGAACTTCCCAAGTTTGGCAAGAGACAAACTTTTATAGATTCAAAAGGCTCAGTGAATTTCATACAGGATAAGCCCAAGGAAATTCACTCCCAGACACATCATAATCAAATTGTAGGAAACAAAATACAGAAAAATATTAAAAGTGGCTAAATGTATTATAAGGGACAATGATTCAAATGATGATGTGTTTCTTATCAGAAACCCTACAGGCCTGAGGAGGTGGAACAATGTTAAGTTGTGTTTTTTTTTTTTGTTTCTAATGTTGCCTATCACATTTTTCCCCCCTTTTTGGGGGAGGAGATAATTAGGTTTATTTATGTATTTTTGATTTTTTTTAATGAAGATACTGGAGATTGAACCCCTCGTGCATGCTAACACACACTGTACCACTGAACTATACCCTCTTCCCAGAATTATGTTTTTAAACTGCTAAAAGAAAATAATTGTTAGTTCAGATTTTTAAATCTAACAAAAAAGAAGTATTTAGGAGTAAAGTTGAAAGATATTTTCAGATGAGGGAAAACTAAGAGAATTCATCACCAGCAGACCTGATCTGAAAGTATTACTAAAGGAAGTTATGCAGACAGAAGAGAAATGATACTGGAAGGAAACTTGGAACATCAAGCATAAAGAAGAGCAAAAGAAATGGTGAATATAATAGACTGCTTTTTCCCCTCTTAAAATATATTTGATAGGTGAAAGCAAAAACTGTAGTGTTGTCTGATAAAGTTTTCAGTGTACGTAGGTGTAATATATAAGACAACTACAACATAGAAGGGGGAGGGAAGAGGGACCTATATGGGTTTTAACATTCCACTTAAAGTGGTAAAATTTTTATTCTAAGTATATACATTGTCATCCTTAACTATGAACTTTCCAAAGAGATGTTGTCAAAACTACAATTTAATTAAATAAATTTTCAAATTTTGAATAATCCAGAAGGGGGCAGGAAATGGGAAAGAGGAAGGAAAAAACAGACAAACAGAAAACAAATAATAAAATGGTAGACCCAAATCCAAACATATCAATAACTACATTAAATGTAAATGGTCTAAATGTATATACACCAATTGAAAGACAGAAATTGTCTGTATTTTTTAAATGATGCAACAATCAAATGTCTTCAAGAAACTCACTTCAAATATAATGATACAGGTAGGTTAGAAGTAGAAAGTGGCAAAAGGTATACCATGCAAACATTAATCAGAAGAGAATTAGAGTGGCTATATTAATAGCAGAAAATTAGACTTCAGAGCAAAGAAAATTACTGGGGATAAGGAGAGATTTTACATAATATAAGAAAGCTAGTTCACTAAGGAAAGATAATCCAAAATTTGCATGCACCTAACAACAGTGCTTCAAAATACATGAAGCAAAAACTGGCAGCACTGAAAGGAGAAATAGACAATCCATAATTATACTTGGCAACTTTAGCACTCTTCTGATTTTGTAATTGATAGCAATATTGGCCAGAAAATCAGCAAGGATATAGGAGAACTGACAACCAACTGGATCTAATTGGTATGTATAGAACACTCCACCCAAGAGTAGACAATCTACATTCAGGTTCATGTGGAACATTCAACAAGATAGACTATGTTCTGGGTCATAAAAAGAATCTTCATGAATTAAAAAAAATTAAAATCGTACCAAGTATACTCTCTAACCAAGTAATTCTAATGGAACTAAACTAGTCAGTAAGAGAAAGATAAGAGGAAAATCTCCAAGTTCTTGGAAATTAAACAACATACTTCTATAATGGGTCAAAAAAGATCTTAAGGAGAATTAGAAAATATTTTGAACTGGGTAAAAATGAAAATACAACATATCAAATAGTGACTGAGACAATATATACTGTGATGCATACTGTAATACAAAGTAGGTCAATTACCGATGTTTGAATGTTTATACTATTATTTATTCATCATGGATACATATAAAATCTGTAAAATACTCAAGTAACAAGTGTCAAGAGATTGTATATTAACCCAGCTGATAATATAGTTCATTTGACAGTTAAGTATTAAGTAATTATGCTGTCAGAATCAAGTGAAGATCTAGAGAAAGTAAAAACTGAACAAAATAGGATGATGCAGCTAAAGTAGTGTTTAAGAGGGAAATTGATAGCATTAAAATGTTTCAGTTAGAAAAAAAGAAAGAGCTCAAATCAATAATCTGAGTTTCCAGCTTAAGAAAATTTTTTTAAAAGCAGAGCAAAATGAACCCAAAGTGTAGGAAGAAGGAAGTAGTGAAGATACATCAATTAAATTGAAAGAATAGGGAAAATCAATGAAACCATAATCTGGAAATTTGAAAAGAACAATAAAATTGATCTAGCAAGGCTGACAAAGATAATAAGAGAAAAGATACAGATTAGCAATATCCAAAATATTGGGCCTCCACAGATTTTAAAAAGAACAATAACAGAATACTACACACATACTTGACAATTTAAGGGTAGTGTACCAACTCCTCAAAAATCAAAAAGTAAAATTTCATCCAAGATGAAATAGATAACATCAATGTTCATATCTGTTAAAGGAATTGAATTAATAATTGAAAAGAATAATAAAGTTGGAGGACTCAATAACCAATTGTAAGACTTAAAATAACACTACAGTAATCAAGGCAGTGTGGAACTGGCAAAAGAAGCCTAGACCAATGGAAGAGAACAGAACAGTCACACAAGTGTGGCAATTTGATTTTAGACAAAAATGCTAAAACAATTTAATGAAGAATGAATAGCCCTTTTAGCAAGTAATGTTGGAAAATTTGGACATCCATATGCAGAAAAAATAAAGTTTGAGCTAAAGCTCTTTATATAAAAATTAACAAAATACATCACAGATCTAAATGTAAAACTGTAAGACTTTAAGAAGTAACACATAAGAGAAACTCTTCATGACCTAGGGTTAGGCAAAGAGTTCTTAGACATGAGGTCAAAATCATGATCCATAAAAGAAAGGGAAAAATGATCACCTGGACTTCATCAAAATAAAAACCT
The DNA here is from genome assembly GCF_048773025.1 of Camelus bactrianus. Lineage (NCBI taxonomy): Eukaryota > Metazoa > Chordata > Mammalia > Artiodactyla > Camelidae > Camelus > Camelus bactrianus. The sequence goes on from NC_133575.1 coordinate 18,902,923, forward strand.
TTGCTTTGGAAGAGACACTATTAAGAGAAAGAAGTGACAAGCCACAAATGTGGAGAAAATATTTACAAATCACATATCCAACAAAGGACCTGAATCCAGTATATATAAAGAACTCTCAAAACTCACAGTTAAAAAAAAAAAAGCAAACCAATTTTTTAACAATCCAATTTTAAAATAAACAAAAGACTTGAACAGATTCTCTACCAAAGAGGACATAAAGATGACAAATTAGCACGTGAAAAGTTGTTTCATTATTAGCATCAGGGAAATGCAAATTGAAACCATGACAAGATATCACTTCACACTTATTGAAATGGTTAAAATACAAAATACTGACAATATCAAATGCTGATGAGGATGTGGAGCAACGGGAATCTTCATACTTACTCTGCTGGTGAGAATGTAAAACGGTGCCACCAGTCTGAAAACAGTTCAGCAGTTTCTTCTAAAGATCACTATACACATACCATATGACCCAGCAATCCTCTTGAGTACTCCAGAGAAATGAAAAGTTATGCCCATACAAACCCTGTACAGAAATGTTTCTAAGCAGCTGAATCCATAAAAGCCAAAAACTGGAAACACCTCAGACACACTTCAATGGATGAATGAATGAACTGTGGTGCTTTCACACCATGGAGTGTTACTCAGCAGTGAAAAGGAACACCCAACAACTTGGGTAGGTCTCAGAGGCATTATGCTGAGTGAAAGAAGTCAGACTCAAAAGGTACATACTGTATGATTCCATTTATATGGCATTCTTGAAATTACAGAACTGCAGTGATGGAGAACAGATCGGTGGTTGTCATGGATTAGAGAATGGTGTGAATACAAAGGGGCAGAAAAGGTAGTTTTGGGGGTGATGGAACTGTTGTGTATCCTGATTTGTCGTGAGTGTTAACATGTGTTAAAAGTTGTAGAACTGTACCCCCTCCCAAGATAATTTTACTGTGAAATTTTTAACAGTAAAAATTAAAGAAAATTGCAATTCTATGGCCTGGTGGTAAGAAGATATAACTCTACTTCAAGGATAAATCTTTTCAAATAAAAAGATATATGTGGAAACAGAGCAAAATAAGCTCCTTTTCCACAAAGAAATTAGATGACTTCAGTGGCCGGCATTGAGGTTACCATGAGGTAAGTCCCAAAGCTGCCACCTTGAAAACACAGCCCACCTAAATAGATGTGTCATTGGAAGCCCCTGCTAAGCTTTTTATCAAGAAATCTACATCAAGGAGAAAGTACCCAACAATGGCAAAAATCTTTTTAAGGAACAAAACAGTAATATTCTCACTGGTAAAGTAAAAGCAAAGGAAGGTTTTCCTAAGCCCAGCTTGAAAAATGGATGGAATAGATCTGGGCATCAGAGTGTCAGGCCACCCATTTCAGCCATTTAAAGAAGAAAGTAAAGCCTTGAAAACATGAGTGTTTTGAATAGGAAATTCTGGATTTTGGAACAGTGTGGTCTTCTGTCAGTTTTTTGTTTTGTTTTGTTTTGTTTTGTTTTGTTTTGTTTTGTTTTGTTTTGTTTTGTTTTGTTTTACAATGGTAGAGTTCAGGAAGCTCTGTGTTCTTTTAGGCAATGTAGACATGTATTTGCTTATAGTTACCATTCTTCTACCTTGTTGCTGAGGGGGAACATAGCATCCTGGAGAGCAAGAGACTCAATCCTGGTTTGTTTTCTCTTTATCTCACCCTACGGCATCCTAGAACCCCTTTCATACATACTTCACACACTTTCCCTTCCTGTCAGTTAAAGGTGATCATTTAAAAACAAACAGTCCACAAAAAGAAGAGCACAGATTCTAAATTTTTGTGGTAATAATTGAAAATGTAAATTAGTTTCAATCATGTTCCTTTTGTTCTCCTGGTTTAAAATTACTGGTTAAGGTTATTTTACATTCACAACTGTTAAAACAGTGTATCTGAGAGAGGTGAAATGGATTACCGTGGAGTCATGTCGGTGGGTGGGACCTCCCACAGGACTGTGCATGACTGAGTGCTCAAGCTGCCTCCGGGCTTCTGCCCACTTATGCCAGCTCTAAAGGGGAACAATATTCCAATAAAGATGTTTTCTTTCCTTTTATTCTACAATGGTTGTGATTTACACCATTCCATATTAGGCTTAGCAAATTCACATCCTCATCGTCAGCTGATGATGTACTAATTTGCCCTTTTCATTTCTTCACAAAACCACCTGGCCTATTTGGAGACCATAGGGCTCTAGCTCCTATATTCTGAATATAAATTCATGGCATTTTATTTTATTACATTTATTTTATTAGCATTAAAAAGAGTTCGAAGCTGCATTCTATGGGTGAGGCCCCCGATCTTATCCAAAGATACCCGTGGAGTATTTCCACTTGTACCTGTTTTATTTATGAAGTTGCTCTATTGAAGTTCATCTATAAAAATAGATTCCATTACTAAGAAAATGTTTAAAACCACTCACCTGGACAGGTGAAATTCACAAATAACAAGGAGTTGAATTTTTAACTAGTCATCTCCACTTCCCATCCCTCTAAATGTTTACTTAGAGTATTGCTAACAAACATTTGCCTGATTTCATTCTTTATTTGCTCAATATTGGAACAGTGTTTATTGAATACTTACTATATGCCAGGACCGTATTTCAGGAAGGCATATTACTTATTCTCACTTTGCTGGTTGAAAAACTGCTGAGCAGTGAAGTGTCCCAAGGCAGGAAAGAGGAAGAACAAGGAAGCCGACTAACTGCATCCAAGTAACTAAGCACCACAGTGTGTGTATCCAAGGTGGCGGTGACTCAAGTGAGATAGGTGGGCGGTGACAAATGATTTGTAAGAAACAGACCTGCTGAAGTTCAGATTGAGACACTTCTGTTACAGTCACCGGGAATTACAGAACAATCGGAGCCCAGAGGAATGCAGAAGAAATGACATTTTTTCATGTCAGTGGAACCTGCCAAGGAATCAGATAAGATGCAGGCATAACAGAGGCTTAGGGACTAAGGAATGGGTCATTGTTGACCCTTGAACTTTCTGTGCAAACCCCAGTTAGACTATGAGAGAGCCTGGGAGATAAGACAGGAAAACTATCGGATAGGATCTAAATCTGTTGAGGCTGGGATTGAAGCCTATCCCAGCACCTAAGGACAGCTTTTAAACTCGGGGAGAGAGCATTCATGGGACACATTATCAAAGGGCATCCCGTGCTTTGAGACCTAGATGTACAGAGCCTGGATAGGATTTTTGTTTGTCTTTTTCCTGATTTTTCCAAACATAATTGCTTAGGTCTCAAAACTTTTTAAAAAAGTTATAGGAAATTACTGTTTTCTTCCTTTTAGGGGGAAATAGTTGAGAGAGAACACATTCATGGCTGTGCATTTTATTCCAAGGAAAGTCCATTAGCCAGTTGGTGTTTTGCTTGTTTTAACATCTCTGTGTAGGATGGTTTGGTTTCCTGTTGAAAGTAGGAGGTAGCCTAGGTAAGCTTTCAGTAGGAAAGACCAGGGCTTGAATACAAGCAAGCCTAGTTTCTAATTAAACAAGTGTCTAATACTGTAATTTGTAACGCACTCTAAAGAGAAAGGGCAAAGAGCAGCCAAACTAGTTTTTGTTGGCTCTGTTTTTGCAGTGCTAATATAATTCTGGCAAATTGGAAGAATTTAGATGAAGAATGAGTAAATTGCACATGCGTGTGCATTAAAGCCCTTCCTTTTGTTACTTTTTTCCCCATTGTTTATCAAAATTAATTTGCTGACATTCAAAAAGTACACCTACAGTGACTTGTTATTGAATAGCTTCTTGTACAAAAGATCTCGGAGGAAAATCCGAAGACATCTACTGTGAGTCTTTAGGATGTGTAATGAGTTTCAGTAACTAAATTATGTTAATAGCTACCTGAAATTTCCTATAGAAAGTCCAAACCATTGGACTCCAAAAAATTATTTGTCAGTAAGAGAATTACTTTTTCTTACCTTGTATTTTGATGGTGGCTGGTTAGGATGGGGAGTCTGTGGCCTTAAAGCCTAGTGGCCATGTTGAAGGTAAGGTACATGGATTCACTTCATTGACTGAACTGACTAGAACAGGATCTTGGTCTAACAGTCTGACCAGTAAAACTGAATAGTAATAAGAACTGATTCTTAACTAATGAAATAGGACAAGGAAGGCATAAATGTTAAATCTGCTTCTGCCTACTGTATTTCTCTCTTCTATCGTGCCATTGATTATAAGATATACCACTGATTTAGTAACAACGTTTCAGGGAAAAGAAAATCGTTAGCAACCATTAAAATGTGATGCAAGGTGTCTTAGAATCAAGGCAGGAGTATTACAGAGTGCATCACTTACATGGTAGCTAGGCGAATTGAGTGCTTACCATGTGCCAGACGGTACACTTGTGCCATACACTTCATATGCATTATCTGATGTAATCCTCACAGCACTCACATGAGTGTTTTACAGATGAGGAAACTGAGGCTTGGAGAGGTTGACTCATCCAAGGACTCCGCCTGCAATAAATGTCAGAACCAGGATTTGAAAGAGAGTCTGTCTGACTCTAGAAGCCACACACGTATACTTACCCTTTGTCGTTAACCTAAGACTTTATACCAAAATGAAAGATTAAAAGCAGTTAGCAAAGTTCTCTCCAAAACCTACCTCTTCACTTTCTGTTAAAGTAGCTGGCCTCCCCCAACAACAAACAAACAAAGCAAAAAACTCCCCATTTCTTGAATACTTCTCAGTTTCATTTTTTAAGTTTACTGTTACGTATGTGAGTCTGCGATAGTCTGTAAAGCTATCAGTCACTTTAAAACTACATTCATAGCTACAATATCTGTCTTCTAATAGCTTATAAAGTGTATAAGCTCATTATAGGCAGACACACAGTAGAAAGAAACAAGGACTGTAGAAATGCATTGTAGCCAGATTTAACCCAAAAAAGATTTAAAGCAGACATATGCTACCTATGGTTTCAGGCACTGTTGTAAGCATTTTCTTCTCTATTTAAACTCTTGATCTGCACCATAGTCCTGTGAGGCACTGTTGTCCTCCCTTTTTTTTTTTTTTTTTTTTTTTTAACAGATTAAGTACATAGTGCAGTTAGATGCCTTGCCTGATACCACATATCTGCTAAGTGGTAGAAGCGGGATTTGAACCCAAACTAGTTCAAGTCTGCTCTTAACAACTACACTACACTTGCCTCGTTTTCTATTTTCACATTTAGTAGCTTAAAATACCTTGGCTTGACTTACCACCTTTCTTCTAAGGAGCTTGTGCTGTTGGCCTCTTCATTCTCCCCATGCCGGCACCTTGGGAGCCTGAAATGTCTGTGATATGATCACGGAGATACACTACCTTAAACAGAAGTGCTGTATTAGCTGCATAGAGATTAAAAGTGAGGGAGTATTTTGTCTGATTTCTGCCTATTGGAGAGGTGGAAATTAACTATTTGCTTACATAATCAGTGACTTTTACTTAGAACTCTTAAGAATATATTGTTTGGCCTTGGCTTTTGAATGAAGTTCACAAAAATTTTAAAAGGAAAAAAAAAGTCAAGTTCTTGCAAGTGCCTGTTTGGTTTATTTCAGGAAACTTCTCAAAGGTGAGTATTTGCAGCAAATAAAGAGTTCCAGTACTTACTACCAATTACTTAGCACTCACTGTACGCCAGGTACTGTACTAAGTGTTTCACACATACTATCTCATTCAATCCTCTTAATAGTGCCTTGCGGGGGGTCCCGCCTCCCCCCTTCACAAAGGAGAGGAGAGTTTACTTTGTCTCTCTGAGCCTTAGTTTTTTCATAAAACATAAAGGAAAGCCTCTTTATGTTCTCATAGGAATTTCTAAGTCTAGATGAAATTTTTCTTAAGTGTACGGCCACAGAGCTGTGTAGAACATAAACTTTACTTTTATAAACTCAAATTTTGACATCTTTCCGATCAAAGGCACAATTTCTAAAAGGTGCTCCTCAGAATGAAGATGAACAAAAATTAAACAATTAAATTGACACAGACATTGGGTCCCCAGTGCAACCATCGTATACTTTGGAAAGCTTTTTGTTTGGCTTGGCCGGTTTTCCCCTGGCAGCCTCTACCTCTAGCCCCCAGGCCCATCCCCTTTGCTCTGGCCCCATGCTTCAGCCACTTTGACTGGGGTGGGCTGTGCCCTAAACGCGTCATCGCCGTAGCCTAACTGCCTACTGCCAGGTGCTGAGAGTAAACTGCTTCCTGGTACACGAAGCAAGTATTTCAGGTTGAAAACTGGCCACAAAAGAACTGATTAACACGCAGAATGACATCGTTGAAAGCGCATGAATGAAAGTGGCATATTAGAAAGATCAAGGGGCTTGGATGCTGAAAACCTGAGATCAAGTCTTGGCTCTGCCCCCTACTAGCTCCGTGACCTAGGGCAAGTCCCATAACCTCTGTGAGTCTCAGCTTTCTTATCTGTAAACTGAGGATAATCAGAATAGCTAGTTCATTTATTGAAGATCAAATGGGAGAAAGCATAATGCAGGGGAGATTGCGCTGAAAACTAGAAAGTGTCAAATGGATATTCGTACATCATGCTAAGCTTAGTCAAGCCTCTGCTTTAGCCTAGTGTGATTTAACACATCTATAGCATTCAAGACATCTCTTTCAGCTTTTTTTTAAATTGAAGTATAGTTGATTTATAATGTATTAATTTCTGATGTATGACATAGTGCTTCATTTATACATGTATATATATTCCTTTTCATATTCTTCTCCATTATAGGCTATTACAAGGTACTGAATATAGTTCCCTGTGCTACACAGTAGGACTTTGTTGTTTATCTGTCAACTTTAAATAGATGCATGTATGGACTTTAAAATTGTACCTCAATTATTCCTACACCAGCACTTCATGCCAAGATGTAACATGTCATTTGGCAATTAAAAAAAAAAGGGCTTGATTCTTGCCATGAACCGTCATTCTAATTTTGATTCCACTAGCTTTTCTAGGTTTTCAAACTGACCGTAACTAACTGCATTCACTGACCAGATCTGGGATCATGAACAGATGACCTTACCGTGATGAGCTCTGTTAAGGAAAATAATTCTAGTTTTCCTCTACCTCACAGAGCTGTTGTGAGAAGCGACTGCTTTGAAAAGTCTAACATACTGTACAAGTGCAAGGGACGTGAATCAAAAAAGTGAATATTATGATTAAAGAAAGACCTCTCAGTGTTGCATAAGAATTAAAATACGCGAATAATTCTGTTAGAAAATGAAGGGTAAACATGCCATTAAAAAGGCATAGAGTGTGGTTGTCGTGAAAAGAGGGTATGTAGATGGAAGTATCCACATTTGACTGTGATGCCCTGTTGGAGAAGATACACTCGCACCAGACTATAGGCTCCTGTGATCTTATCCTGTGTCTCTCATTCACTCGTGTAGCCTTAGCAGCTGGAGCAGTGCCTGGCAAGTGGTAGATGCTCAGTTTGTTGGATGAGTGGGTGAGTCTTTCTGATGATCACGGTGACTAGTGGTGTGAAGAGAGACTGACTTTGGCGTGGCTTGTTGGCTTGGCCATGATAGCCTTGTCCCAGGTCTCCATCTGAGGCAGAACTTGTTCTGAGAGGTCACCTAACCCAGAGTTCACATTAACATCCAGGTCAAATTACAAGGTTAAGTTTTCATCCTAAATGTTGCGTCAATTTATTTATAGTAGCCATATACATTTATTTTACTAATTGTTGATATTACCCATCTTAGACCCTTAGGGTCCAGTTATTAAGATGTTAGAAAGCTGGGCAAACACTCTAGATGTCAATTTTGCCTATTTTTTGTGGGTTAGTGGGGAAGTGGTGGAGAATTTTTATTTTAACAAGATTAAGATGTATTTGGGTGAACATGCCAGTAAAACAAAGTCAAGTTGTAGTTTTCGATCTAAATTAGATTAGAAAGAAACCTTAGAAATTATGTAATCTAGGAAACTTTTTTTCCAAATAAGATTTCATGCAAAATCCCTGCTATAAAACAGATTAATGATATTTTTATTAATATAGATGTCTATTTTAACTTTATAACATTTTTTTTCATTTCTCAGTGAGAACATCAGTTAATATGTTGGAATCTTGCATGTCTTAAAATTTGGAATGTAGTACATGTGAATGTGCCTATTACGAATTTTTTTTTTACAACGAATATATAGTCAATGAAATAGAATCAAATATTTGGAGAAGCCTCCAAGGTGCATGGATGGAACATACTTGAAAAGGACTGGTGTAGCCCCACTCATTCATACTATAGATATGGAGGTTGAAAAGATAATTACAGAACTTCGTTGTGTCTCCAGATTTTGCTTCTTGGTATAGTGATATTAATGACATTAATAAGTCTGAACGCAGTTGACTACCTCAGTATTTCTAGATATCAAGGATTTCTCCTACTGCAGTAAATGTTTCTAGGCCATCTTATGGTTCCAGTGGAATCCAAGGTGATTTACAACCCTTTATTTTTATATTATGCTTCCTTTTGGTTAGAAATTTGTATTTAAACGTTTCAAATTTTTCATCGTGGTGTTAATACATCGTTATAGGTAGGACAGGGAACAAATTGAAGTATTTAGTTTTTTTGGTGGGTTTTTAAATTTTTTTTTTTTTGACATGGAGTTAACCTAGAAATACAACATTTAAAGAAAGGAAAAGTTTTGAAAGGAGGGCAGTAAATTCAGCATAGAGTCCCAGGATTGTCCTCAGTCCCAGTGAAGACCTCATGGTCAGTATTTGGGTATTTCAACGTCTGCAGCGTTAAAGCCAGCCCTGTCTCCTAAGATGGAAATTGCCACGTGCAGAATGACTTGATAGAAAATGGTGTACATTCTATATAATCTTCTAACAGCAGAATACGACCAGTGGCACTTCCCCTAAAAAAAATAAATTACCCGAAATTTGCAGCACATTCATATTCAATTTCATCACAGCAGATGCTCATTAGTATGTTGTTATTAATTGGTATTCACTTTAGGTTTTGTTTAAAATGAAGATAATAATTAGGTTTTAATTACTGCATCGTTTGTGGGGGGGGGGGGTTGTCAGTAGGGAGAGGGAAAGAGTGAAATGCCTCTTAAAGCACTGAAATAGTTCCTGATGCTTATTCAGCACCGTGTGCTGCCACAGACTGAAAAATAACTTCATCTTTAGGAGGAGGATTCTCAAATGAAGAAATTGCTGTGTGTTTTTTTTTAATAAGCCTGTCGTTATCAAGAACTCACTGTAAATTGTCTACTTGATGGACATACTGAATCAGATGATAATGTGTGCTACCATTCTTCCTAATCAAATTACCAAAAAGACTTCTTGGAAAAGTAACCCTGACAAGAGGCTGATTAATGAAGTGGTGGCAATGTTTTGTATTAGAACTAATTGAAGTAATCCAAATAAGTTATTTCTGTAGCCTATGGAAATAATTTCCTTTGCAAAGAAGTACAGTGGAGTTGGCAAACCAGTGTTTTTTTCTCCCTCTGTTGTTCCTTTCTTGGGAAAAAAAAATAAGTTAATAGAGATATTGCAAATGGGTAGAAAACCAGTTTGAGTGGCAGGGAAAACAAGAAATCTTACCTCAGTCTTTCATAATCAAGACTAATAATTTATATAAAGCTTAAAGGTATAGGGAAATCAAGGGGTACTGGAATTCTAAAGGCATACCTTTACTAAAATACTAGAAATGCCATTTTTAATGGATTCATAAAAAGGAGTCGTTCATTTTCAAGAGTTTAAACATATTCCTTACACAAAACTTTCTGGAGCACCCATCGTGGGCATGGCATTAGATTTTCCGACTATGCACAAGTCCAAACCCTCCAGAAGCTTACAGTCTAGTCAGGCAGGTACAGGGTCTGCCATGTGTCCACTGTGACCTGGGAGTGCCAGTCATGGTGCTGGCTGCCCTCCACGTGCGGTCCCGTTATCTTTGTAACATTCCCAAGAGGGTTATTAGCCTCATTTTATAGATGAAGAAATTGAGATATGAAGAGGTGAAGCGCTGTGACCCAGGTCACCCCAGCCTTTAAGTGGTAGACCTGACTTTCCAACCCCAAAGCTGGTCTGCCACCAGGAGGTACACACAGGAAACAGTGGAAATCATTTCAAGGGACTAGTGTTGTATCCTGAGGCAACATGTTGAGGCTCACTGAGGGGTGGGATACAGGTTCTGTGAATCCCTTCCTTCCACAAACCCTCACTGGGGGCCGCCCGCACACCCGGCTCTGGCCTAGGCACCAGCAGTGCAGAGGGAGCTCCCATCCTGGGAGGCACAAGCATGATCAGACTGGGGAGGACTGTGGAGAGTGGTCTCGGGGCAGAGGGACATTCTGAGTCATGGGGACCCAAAGGAGAGGTGACTGGGTTTGTCAGGTGCAAGGTGGGCATACCGAAGCATGGTGGCTCAACAGGCTTCCCAGAAGCCATGATGACTGTGAGGTCTGATGAGGTCGGGAGTGACTGAGTGGATCTCTAGGCAAAGCTGCAAGGATGGGCCTGGAAGGAAGGGTGGAATTGCATGGGCCGAGGCCCAGAGGAGAGAGAACACTGGGCCCACCGGCCCAGAGCAGGGGTGGTAGGGAGTGGGCGAGTATGTGGCCAGGCTGGTGGTTGAGGGGCATGTGGAGAACTCTTGGGAGTGGGCCTGAGGGATTGGAACTTTGGCTGGTGGATGGTGAGGGAGCTGCAGGGCTTTTTCAGCAAAGGTGTCCCAAGGCACTCTTCCATTTCTGGATAGGTACCTCATGATCTTTGTCAGTCCCAGAACACAGAGTTTAGAGTTCTGAATCTGCTTCATGCTGTGATGCCTAGAGTAAATTCTATCTTCACCTTTTGCAAAGTAATGGGGTTAAACACACCAGCATTGTATTTTAAATTTATAGTCTGTGCTGGTTTATTTGTGCTTATAAAAGAAGAAGAATGTTTAATGATCAAAAACACGTTTGGGGTGCATTTTGCAGTCTGGGGCAGACCATTTTCCTTCCTGATTTGATATTGTTCAGACTTGAACCAAATGAATTTGACTTTTATGAGTTTATACCAGTTGATGTGAGAAGGCAGGCCTTGAATGTTCTAGGTTATATGTGGATGATCACTTGAGTTGCTGCAGATAATCTCTAGCATCTTGAGCCCAACTCTTCCTTCAAGTTGATACAGAGGTAGTTGTAGCTAACTTCTCTGTCCCTACAAGTGAGGGCAGGAGAGAGAAGACTGGTTATTGCCAGACACAAAGCTTAGAAAGCTAAAAAGACTATAGTGTCAAACTAGTTCAGAAGAAAGTTGAAAATCAGCCACTTTGGAAACAGTTTGGCAGGTCCTGTGATCCCCCATTTCCATCTTCAGGAATTGTAATCAACTGAAACATTCACATATGTACTTTAAAGGCACGTGTAAGAATACACACAGTAGCACCATTCTTAATAGCCAAAAAGCTTGAAACTACTTAAATGCCCATCATCTGTAAAATGGATGAATAGGTGGTGGTATATTCATTCAGTGGACTACCTCGTGGCAATGAGAATAAGCAGACTCCCGCTACAGGCAACAACATGGATGACTCTCATGAACATAATGTTGAGCAAAAGAAACCAAAGACAAAAGAAGGCAAACTGTATGATTCTGTGCACATAGAAGTGTGTGTATGTGTATGTGTTTAAGGCAAATCTGTTGTTATGCTTTGGGAAAGAGGGGAAATGATGGGACTGGAGAAGAATTAGGCTTCTGGGAGGCTGGGGATGTTCTTTCTTGTTCTGGGTACTGATTACAGAGATCTGTTTACTTTGTGCATCAAACTACACAATCATTTGTGCATTTTTGGTATGTACATTATAATTCAACAAAAAGAACAAAAAACTAAAATGCAAGTCAGGTTTAACCCTGCCCCATCTTTATGTAAGGGAAGATCTATCTTATCCTAATCTTGGAATAACTTGTTTGAACAAGCCAGCATCTTCCTCAAAAACAGTTCTCGGGACAATTTCTCAGGCTATTTTGGTTAGCGTAAATTCCTTTATCTTGAGCCAGGTTGGCAGGATCGAAGTCCCTGGTTCTGAAAGTATCTCCAGGGCAGGTAGTCTGTAGCATAG